>NC_044911.1:55086082-55255436 GCF_001633185.2 Quercus lobata
TCAACATCCACTTGTAATAGCCATGAGACATGATTACATGTGTCTTGTTTCATGTACACTAGCATATTAAAAGGATTTTTTAAATAATAAAAAAAGCTAATAAAAGTATAAATAAAACCTTTTTTTATTGTAAATGAGACTTTGCATTTGATTAGATTCATTAAAAAATAAATAATGATAGTGACATATTTTTTTATTATATGCTAACACAACACAATTTTTTAAGTTCTAACAAAAAAGTGTACATGAAATGTACAATAAGATTTTTCATTAAAAAAAAAAAACTAATAATAGTTGTAAACCATTGTCAAGAACTTGTGCTTTTGGGGCATAACTGGGCTAGGCTGTTGTAACTCTATTTCTTAATTTGCGTAGGAAGTTTTCTAATGTTAAAGTTCTTTGTCTTTGTTTGTTTGGACCTATAGTTTGGATCAAATGTTTTTTTTTTTTTTTTTTTTTAAATTTGATAGTTACAGCCAAAGAGGATTTGAACATTAGATGTTCTTATTAGAAACATAAAAATAAAAATAAAAATAAAAATGCCAATTGAACTACAAATGATTATTATCGATTGAATGTCATAGGTTCAAATATTATTATATTTTTTTTTATAAAAAAAATAGGTTCAATTTAGGTTTGTCCAACCCAAACATAGACCCGATAAATTCGTCCTACTTGGAGCCTTTCGTTCAAGAACCTACTTGCTCCAAGTAGCGGCAGATGTGTTCCTTCAACACTAGACATCAATGGGTTGAGTAACTCTTTCCATTGTCTAAGATCCAAGTGGATTGATTGGACCATTCTCCTCCTCCTCTCACTGTGACCCATTTTCTTCCCCTTATGCCACCAATTTTCGCAAATCTAGCAAGAAATTTGTCAAAGCTGGTGGAGATCTCAACATATTCGCTAAGATATCTACTAGAATTGACAAGATCAAATCATGTTTCATAGTTTGTGTGTCACATTGATCACCCACCTTACCATCTCGATTTGGATTGAACTAAACAGAGAATTTATAGGCGAGTGGCGGGTTAACCCTAAACCCAATTTGACTCGACTCGTGGAAACCCCTTGTTAAATTACTCATTTGGTCCTCTAACTAAAGGGTAATATTAATGTGGTCCCTAAACTATTAATTTTGTCAATTTAGTCATTAACTATTAACTGTGTCAAGTCTCTCAATTTAGAAAATCTAGTCAAATTTATCCTTGAATCTCCTCTCTATTTAAATTTTAATGATATTAGTTAATGTGATAAATTTAACACATGTTAAAAGATTAACATAGAAACTGTAAAAAATTTCAAAATCAACTCAATTTCAACTATTAATTTTTTTTTATTATACTGTAACTAGCATGTACTCATGCATACGCATAAATGCATTTAAATTAAACACAATTGTTATCATAAAAATACAAATAATTAGTCAAATTATTTTTTTTTTAAAAAATAGCATGTAACACATGCATATGCATGGATAAATTTAAAATTAAACACAATTTTTATCATAAAAATATAAATAACTAGTCGCTAACCCATGCGATGCACGGGATAATTTAACAAAATTTATATATTTTTACTTTACTCAAATAAATACTTGTTTCAAAACAAATATGTTTCACCTTCTATTAATAATATGGCTCAAAGCATATTATGATTTTTTTTTAATATCTTTTTAACCCAGAATAGTAAAAAGATGCTGAAATTCTTAACAAATTTAAGTTAACAAAGAACATTTGTATATGTAAATCTTTCCATTTAAGAACTTTCACGGCCTTGCGAGAAACCACATACAACATTTTTTTAGATTTTGTGAGGTGATGGGTTACATAGAATTGAGTATATTTTTTTCAACAAAAATATTTTAGTAAAAAAGGCACAGGGGGCAGAATTTTGCCAACAAAATTGGAATGCTTTTGGCGTGGAATTTAAATTGAAAACAACTCATGCCATCAAAACCCTTAAATGTCTAGAACTTAAATCCCTTCAACATTATAGAAAGAAAAATTAGGCACTCGCTTGGAGTAACCGGGTCATTTTCAATAAATTTAAGTGTATGCAGCCAACTACAGCAACAATAGTGGAGACCAATTTGCACACAAAAAATAAACATAAAGTGAAAAGAAAAAATCAATCAAAAGAACAAAGTAATTAACCTACTTCTTATTAGAAAAATATTAATAATTGTGGGGCCCAAATGATCTATGGGCCAGGCCCATCCACCCAGGGAGAATCCGGAGGCCCAAGCCGAGGAGGGCTATGGCCCAAGCTCGACAAAATAGCCTTTGGATACCGCCGAGGACAGCTCAATCCTCGGCAGACCCAAAGTCCCCCCAAAGAAGAAATAAGGGTAAAGACGGTATAGGGCTGAAACTTGGAAGAAAGATCTAAAATATCAAGAGAAAGCTGCTGTTACTGCCATTTAATGCTCTGAAACTGACAGAGCCGTATTCTTTGGCTTTTACAACCATCCCTAACGACTTTGAGTATGGACTGATGGGACAAGTATCAACCTTGGAAAGTTTAATCCTACGCGTGGACGAAGGACAGTGGACGCGAGCTAGTATAAAAGGAAGAGTAAGTAATCTATAAGGGGGGTTGGGAAAAATGGCCAGAAACCAGAGCCTCCCAGCCCACCTCCAGGAGGAAGACTCCAGGGGTGTAGGGAAACTTAGGCTCGTACGAACACCGCGAAAACCAACCGCCTGTCAACCAGGGCCTAGCCTTCCAAACCCACGCTCTACAAATGATATTGTTAGGGGCCTTTTCACGTGCGAACCCTACGCCGTTACGGTCCGCCACGAATCGCGTCCTTACAATTGGCGCCGTCTGTGGGAAAGGCTTGTGTGTTGGTATAGGAAGTGGGTCGATAGAGTTTCTTCGTTATATCTAACCGTTGGTTATAGAGTTCTAGTATAAAGTTCTGTTAGGAACTACGTTTCTTGACTAGGGGCTTGGTTGGGGATCTAACTCCCTTAAAGCCGAGGTCCCCCGTAAAGAGCAAACTAGGCACTTGGTAGCGTTAACCGTACGGATAAACTCTAGGGGCTTGGCTGAGGAGCTAACTCCCCTAAAGCCAAGATCCACACAGAGATCAGAACCAACATTGCATGGTCAGAGCCTCAGGGGAAACCAAACCTATGTGGGTTTTGGACAGAACCAAGGCATTGCATGGTCCACGGACCCAAGCCTCAGGGGAAACCAACTACCTGGATGTGGAAAACTAGGTTTTGGACAGAACCAAGGCATTGCATGGTCCACGGACCCAAGCCTCAGGGGAAACCAACTACCTGGATGGGGAAAACTAGGTTTTGGACAGAACCAAGGCATTGCATGGTCCTCGGACCCAAGCCTCAGGGGAAACCAACTACCTGGATGGGGAAAACTAGGTTTTGGACAGAACCAAGGCATTGCATGGTCCTCGGACCCAAGCCTCAGGGGAAACCAACTACCTGGATGGGGAAAACTAGGTTTTGGACAGAACCAAGGCATTGCATGGTCCTCGGACCCAAGCCTCAGGGGAAACCAACTACCTGGATGTAATGAAAACTAGGTTTTGGACAGAACCAAGGCATTGCATAGTCCTCGGACTCAAGCCTCTGGGGAAACCAACTACCTGGATGAGGAAAACTAGGTTTTGGACAGAACCAAGGCATTGCATAGTCCTCGGACTCAAGCCTCTGGGGAAACCAACTACCTGGATGAGGAACCAGCTATTTTAAAAAAAAAAAAAAAAAAAAAAACTATGGCGCATAAACCTCAAAATACCATCCGAGGAGAACTCCGCGTTAACAGATGGGTTAATACCGTGATTGCGCGGGTTCCTCGGTCTACCCTCTGTTCCCCCAATATCAAAGGGGTTGATGCGATACGGCGCAACATATTACCCCAAAAGCACAACCAAAGTCCCTCGCTACTTAGCTACCCTTTCAGACGAATTATTTAGAGATTATCGTTCTCGGACATGGGTCTAGCATGCATCGCGTAGTACTCAGCGCTTATCCCGGTTAGTTCCAAGAATTTAATTTATTGAAAGTTACCATTGTTATACTTGATAATATTTGTGAATTTAAATTAGTAGGAACCTGTGTTAAAGCATTTTTTCTGCCTGGAATATCCTTAAGGGCAAGCTTGCATTTAATATTCATGCATAAAGTAGTTGTTACGGAGAAGAAAGATATGTATGGAGAAATAGACACATATTTTATTAAGACAAAGGAACAGTACAGTGTACAATGAAAAGCTGAAACAAGCTTACACTAAAACTGACTACATAAGTAAAGGAAAATACAAGCGAGTGGAGATAAGGCCGTGGGGACAGCTCAGAGGAGAGGTTGGCTACTGCGCCAAGTTATTGTCTAAGGAAACTATTCCTCGACACTTCTGCATGCCCATAACTCAGGCAGCCAAAGAACCTGACCTCAGGCTAACACCATCTACAGAAAAGGTGCTAGGAGCTTGAGGTTGGGAAGCCCCCACAAAAATTTGCCTGCTACAAGGCAGACAGTGCTGATGGTGGAAATTCCTTCTTTGGACATACCGAAAAACTGGCATGACCAGAACCTACTTCGGATTTTGACTAAAAGAGGGAAAAAGACCCTCTCCCCTATGACGAAATGGAATGCTCCCTTGAACTTGCACCTCCTTGGCCCGTACCTCCCTACTCTGAGTCTCGGGGGGACATGACGCCTTTGTGGCGGAGGGAGCTCCTTTTTCCCAAGCCCTGCCTCAAGCATGATGAACTAAGGGAGGAATCTGAAGGATTTGTGTGTGGATAGAGCAACTTTCTCTCCTATTTATGTTAAAAGATAAGGTGGTGGCATTTAATTCGCGCAGCGTCCCAAGGAACGCTACAGACAAAACGTCTCTGGCTCGACTTCCAACGTCGTCTGCAACCCTGAGGTTAAAGGAGTCTCGAGAAGGTGCACCTCGAACACTGGGACGCCAAAAGGTACCGCGTGATCAAAAGTTATGGAAACACCTCTTAATTTGTGGGCCCAGTAAATTCGCGGCCTAGGCCCGTTCGGCATATGGGCCCAGGGACAGAACCAAGGCCTTGTATGGTCCTCGGACTCAAGCCTATGGGGAAACCAAGTACGAAAAATTATAAAAATTACAAGTTTCTGGGCAGAACCAAGGCCTTGTATGGTCCTCGGACTCAAGCCTATGGGGAAGCCAAGTACGAAAAATTATAAAAATTACAAGTTTCTGGGCAGAACCAAGGCCTTGTATGGTCCTCGGACTCAAGCCTATGGGGAAGCCAAGCACGAAAAATTATAAAAATTACAAGTTATTGGACAGAACCAAGGCCTTGTATGGTCCTCGGACTCAAGCCTGTGGGAAAACCAAATACTTGGATAAGAAAAGGTTTGAATCTCATAAGAAGGGTTACTTGGTAAAAATGTTAGGTCACTTCATCCACGGCTTAAACGCCATAAAATGTTAAGGCCAATAAAGGTGTAAGGAAGGGGGTGGAACGCCCCAGCGCTTAGTCATATAAGAAGGCCGCTCATTTGGTGGGTGCTATATCTTCAAATAGTTATTCCTTACATGACATCAAGCCTTCGTTTTTCACCTCGGCTGACATTGGGTAAGTATTACTCTTCATTGATCGGCCTTATTAGGCCAAGCATTTCTATTAAAGTTATGGCGACGTCTTTTTTTTATCAAGTCTTTTGGTTTTAGTCGTCATTGATTTAGATGCTATATCATTGTGCCGAGCAGTGCTTGCAAATTTATGAAAACGTAAAAACATAATATGCGAAATAAGGTAGACAACAATCTTTATTAATATGAGAAATTGCTACAACATATAAAAAGGGGCTCAAACGAGCCTATACAAAATGTGAACTGCCTAAGCAACCATTACATCTGTAGTACAGAAAAGTAAACTGTCAAGCGTCTTTTAAACTCGTCTTCAAAGTTTCTCCAATCTCCGCCTCATTGCTGCTCATACTAAGAGAGGGACTCACTTTAAAAAAGAGAATGAATGAAGAAGAAGGAAATAGTAAGGAAGAAATCAATGACGAAGATGGAGGGGATGAATAAAGAAGATGGAAGACATGAGTAAAGAAGGAGGAGAAGAGGAGAGAAGAAATGAAAAGAAAGAAAAGGAGCAAAAGAGGGAAAAGAGAAAGCACCAGGTCGGAACTGGTGCTGGGAAGACTATAAGGAGAGGGCGGGGGAGGGCACCAGGGAGCAAAAGAGGGAGAAACAGAAGCACTTAGCCCCTGCCTCAGCCCTGACTCCTAACACGCCGGTGCCATATTAGGTACGCTCGTGAGGAGCCGGTTGGTAACGATCTTGGGTGTTCTCGACTCAGCCACGTCGAAAGTTTGACGTGACGAGTCCCTGCTTCGGATTTTGACTGAAAGAAGGATGAGGTTGATTTTGAGTCTTCGCCATCCTTGTCCCGATCGAGCCATAATGAGCTTTATCGGAACGTGGCGTTTTTGGGAGGGGTGGGGCTTTTGCATCCCTTGTTGTTACGGTAAAGTGTGTCACGATTTAGTGTATAAACCAGTGGGTAAGATGAACCCTAGGGGAGGCCAAGTATTTCAAATCTCAGAAGGATGAAAAGGGATTCTTTGCAAAAACAATAACCTCCTCCTTTCCTTCTTATACAGAGGGTAGAGCGGGAGACATTTAATAGGTTCAGATCTCCAAAGGAATCTGCCAACACAAACATGCCGGTTCCGCTTCTCCACCCCATCAAAACAAACCGCCAAATTAAAGAAGTCTCGTAAATAGTGGTCATTAAAAGCACGTTTTGGAATACCCAAACGATAAGAGCGCATCAAGCGCGAAACCAAAAAACCGTCTCATAGACCGGTGCATTTCTTGGACAGATGAAGAGCCGCCAGCATTATTAATAGGCCAAATTGATTGGGCCGTAGGACGAGGTTGGACATCACCAAAACCCCCCCTTTTCCAACCAAGAGGTTGGACAGCCGGGTTTTGAGGGGCTATTGTGGGGCCCAAATGATCTATGGGCCAGGCCCATCCACCCAGGGAGAATCCGGAGGCCCAAGCCGAGGAGGGCTATGGCCCAAGCTCGACAAAATAGCCTTTGGATACCGCCGAGGACAGCTCAATCCTCGGCAAACCCAAAGTCCCCCCAAAGAAGAAATAAGGGTTAAGACGGTATAGGGCTGAAACTTGGAAGAAAGATCTAAAATATCAAGAGAAAGCTGCTGTTACTGCCATTTAATGCTCTGAACCTGACAGAGTCGTATTCTTTGGCTTTTACAACCATCCCTAACGACTTTGAGTATGGACTGATGGGACAAGTATCAACCTTGGAAAGTTTAATCCTACGCGTGGACGAAGGACAGTGGACGCGAGCTAGTATAAAAGGAAGAGTAAGTAATCTATAAGGGGGGTTGGGAAAAATGGCCAGAAACCAGAGCCTCCCAGCCCACCTCCAGGAGGAAGACTCCAGGGGTGTAGGGAAACTTAGGCTCGTACGAACACCGCGAAAACCCACCGCCTGTCAACCAGGGCCTAGCCTTCCAAACCCACGCTCTACAAATGATATTGTTAGGGGCCTTTTCACGTGCGAACCCGACGCCGTTACGGTCCGACACGAATCGCGTCCTTACAATAATAATAAAGTAATGTTGATGATGGCATGATAATGCCATAAAATAGATTCCAGTGACTATTATCCTAGTTAGAGCATTTCATGAGATGAGACTGTGTAACCTTAAATTTAGGTTATGAAACATAAAAGCTGTGCATAAGGGATCAAATCAAAGGAAAGCACAAAAAAATAGAGGTAAATGCTTTATATATATAAGAGAGAAAGTCCTAACAGCATTTTTTTTTTTTTTTTGAATTAAATCAAATTAAAAAATATAAATAAAAAAAATGCTAATGTGGAAAATTGTGGAGAGGTCAATCAAAATTTAGAGGTTTCGGTTATATATATATATATATATATTAGTCAAATTATTATTTTTTCAAAAAGTAAACATAATTAGTCACATAATAAAATTCTTAACTAAATTTAATACTACTTATGATCATTTTCTTTTCTAATTTTTAATAAGTTTCAAAAGTAAACGTAATTAGTCACGTATTAAAATTCTTACCTAAATTTAATACTATTTATGATCATTTTTTTTTCTAATTTTTAACAAGATAGAACATGTGGTGATCTTTGTTGTGTGGTGATTTTTATTGAGTATATGTGTTTGAGTTTTTATTTTAAAAATTTTATAGTTCATTACTATCAAATTCTTAGCATTTTATACTCATTAACTCATTTGACATAAAGATTAAAAAACTTAAGTGAACACATGGCACAAAATTAACCCACAATTGAATTCTAATTTAGAATTTAATTAAATTTGCTCTAAGTTTTGACTTTAATTATATATATATATATATATATATATACATATAGATATAGACTAGATTCTTCGTCTTTAAATTTAATTTTTGACTTTAATTAAATTAACTCACTTAAAAAAAAAAAAAAAAAAACTTAAATAGGACATGTAGTGCAAAATTAGACAACAATTGGAATCCAATTTAAAATGTAATTGTTTTTTCTCTCAACTTTGACTTTAATTATATACTAGTGTATAGTATCGTGCATATACATGAATACAATTAAAAATTATCACAATTATATGGTTCAAATTATACATTGTATCAGTTTACACTTTTTTTAAATCTTACATTTCTAAAATATATAATGGTTTCTCATTACATATATATATAATTTAGAATTTAATTAGTTTTAGACTTTTCGATTTTTGCACCAATAATTCACTTGCCACAAAAATTAAAAACTTAGATAAACAGGTGGTAGAAAATTAGACTCCTATTAAAATCCAATTTAAAATCTAATTAGATTTGGACTCTTTTTTATATTTGTAGGGGTGTTGGGCTTGGGAGTTCACTATCTATTTATATATTGGGCCTATGGCCCAAGCCAAGGACGAGAGATTATCCAAGGGAGATAAGTCTTTGATAGAAGAGACTGTGTTAGTAAACAAAAAGGTTAGTTTTGATCACAATGGCTCAAAAAGGTGAGCCGATGATAAATACCTCATTGGCTAGCCAAAGCCGAGGTCAGAAGAGGTGGTCTGTCGTCTAGAGTAACATTCTAGGAAGTTCCATTGGTACAGATAAGCATTACAGAGATATTAAACAGGAAAAAGTGCAAAATATCTTAGGGGAAAGCTGCTGCAACTGCATTAAATGCACTGCAACTAACTCTCTGGCATCTTTAATATGGAGGTGATACCTGAGCAGTGGCTATCAGTCTTACAGCCACTACACAGGAATTATGGAAGGTGCTGATGGGACAAGTATCAACATCAGCCACTTGGCATGCACGTGGTAGACGAGGATGAGAGGAGAGGGGAATATAAAAGGAAGAGGAGGAAATAGGAAAGGGGGAATCGGAAAATCAAGAGAGAAACACTGTAGCAATTAAGAACCAAACTTGTAATTAAAGATAAGGATTATAAATAAGAACGGTTCTCCTCGGACCTTACCGAGAACGATTTTCTTCATCATAACCCTGTCTGTTTACATCTTATTGTCATCTAAATCTACAATTGTATTTTTCTGATTCATTAGAACCCAGTTTTTCGAACCCAGTTTTTCCAACCCATCATCTACAAATTTATTGTTTTTGACTTGTTGGGCCTAAGTCCATTCGTCTATTGGGTTAGGGACCCAAATTCAGTCCTTACAATATTCAATAATTCACTTGGCATAAAATTAAATGGAACACGTGGCGCAAAATTGAGAATTCAATTAAAATCTAATTTGATTTTCTCTAAACTTTAGTTATATATATATATATATATATTTATATTTATATAGAGTTGGGTTCAAGTTACACCTAGTGTAATTCTAAACAATGTTACACTACCTAATAACTTGTTATTAAATTCATATTTTGAAATTTTAACAGTTGAATTACATGTTCTATATATTCTTAACATGCATACCAATTTTAATGTTAATCGGATGTAATTTACCATTCGATCCATAAACTCATCTTTTATGCATTATTTTAAATTACAAAAACTTGAATTTAAACAATAGATTGATGACATCGCTATTGATATTTGATTATCTTTAAATTTTGCAAGCATGGAGAATATGCGAAGATAATGTAATCTAGCGATGAATTTATCAAAATTCACATCTGATTAAAAGATATTGGGTGGTATAATATTACTTAGAGTTACATCAGGTGTAACTTGAACTCAACCATATAGATGGTAATATAGCTATACTCATTTTCTAAAGGGTTACATTGGATAGGCCCTCTAACACCATTAACATGGGGTTGTCTTGGTTAAGTATACGACATGTTTTTTGTTTGTTTACATAAACCTTACAAACAGATAGGTCCAGGAGAATAGCGGCAAACAAATTGATACTTTGTAATCCAAAACTATATAATAAAACAACTTTTTTTTTTTAGTTGAGAAAACTATTATAAAACAAATTAAAGGTTAGTTTATCCAAAGGGGAAAAAAATAATTAAAGATTACATATGGACTATACGTCTGTCAGTGGGTTTGTCTTTAGCGTCACAACTTTGATTAATTGGTTTTAAGTTTCTCACTTTTGGGCAAAATTTATGGGTTGCAATAGGTTTTGAGTGAAGTTATGGTATGATTTTGTATTAAAATTTTTTTTCTTCTTCCTTATATGTGTGTTTGTTTTTCAAAAAAAAAAAAGAATGGATAATTTTCTCACATTGCTTAAAAGAGTGTTTGTTTGTAGTATAACTTGTCTCATCCTTCCTTAAAAGTTACCATGGTTTTTAAGTGAAGTTGTGGTGTGCCTTTGTGATAAAACATTTTTCCCTCTCCCTTGTGTGTGTGTGTTTGTTTCTCAAAAAAAAAAAGCGTAATTGTCCCACATTACTTAAGAGAGTATGTTATGTGTAATATAACTTGTCTCATTCTCCCTTAAAAGTTACCATGACTTCTGAGTAGAGTTGTGGTTTGCTTTTGTATTAGAATCTCTTTCCCTTTCCCTTGTGTGTGTGTGTTTGTTTCTTAAAAAAAAAGAATGCGTAATTGTCCTACATTATTTAAGAGAGTGTCTTGTGTGTAGTATAACTTATTCACACCCTTCCTTAAAAGTTATCATGCCTTTTGAGTGGAGTTGTGGTGTACTTTTATATTAGAACCTCTTTTCCTCTTTCTTGTGTGTGTTTATTTCTATCTTCAAGAGCGAACGCCATAATTTCAAACTCTCTAAAAAAAAAAAAAACATTTGGGCAAAACTTGCTCAACTATGATATGATTCATATGAATGCCACCTTTCTTTTTTGGCTCTGGGCTTAACTTTTCCCTCTAAATGCCACTTTTTTTCCTCTTTTTAAAACCGGGCTTTCCAGTTTCCTCACCAATCTGCTTTTCTAAGATCTGCAAACAAAATTTAATTCTCATTATTAATTTGTTCAACTGAAGAAAGGATATATGGTCTTTTGTTGAGATAATAAGTTGTGATTGGTATATCATTTTTACATGAATCAGTCCATTCCTAACTTTACTTGTAATATACATCAATCACAATGTACTACCTCAATAAATATGAGAAAAGAAATTACAATTTTTTTTTCTTACTTATTTTTTTCTTTGACATCCTTTCTTTTATCTACTTATCCTATATCTTATTTTAATTAAACTAAGGATTTTTTTTTATTTTTTTATTTTATATATCTCCAACAGAAAAATTACAAAGTCCTCTAGTGAACAAATGACGTAGTTCACTACTACACTAAAAGACTCTCACCTGTTTGAAATTACTGAGTTAGTAATCAGTTTCTATTTTAAAAAAATTTCTAACCTAACAATTTCAAACAAATAAAAATTTTTTAGTAAAATAGTGGATGACATCACTTATCCACCATAAGAAATTTATAATTTCTCCTCCAACTGGCATCTGCGCATGAAAGAATCCAAGTCCTACACACATAGTTTTAATTTAGTTTATAGGTGAAACTTTAAATTTACTACTTCCACCTATATCGTTCATGTTCCAAGTTCCAACCATTAATAAAACAAGAATACGAAACATGTCTGAAAGCCGGCAAGACAAGTCGTTAGGACGTGGTTTCTAGTTTCTACTTGGTCCCACCATGCTCTCTTCACTTCCGCTTCTCTCTGTCTCTGTGTCTCTCCCAGGCTCTTAACTATTCTCATTTCCCGTGTATCACTCCCCCTGTTTCACATTGACATTTGAAACATTGAAACCCCCACATGGTCACATACCATTTACTAGTCCCCCCACAGACCCCACAAAGTACCCCAGGGACCAAACTGCCAAAACCCAAGTTCGGTTCATCTCTGGATCTCTCCACAACACAAAAAAAAAAGCCTCACATTCTGCAAACTCAATTTACCCTTTTATGAGCTCAGAATATTTGTTAGTTTCATCATTTCAAAACTTACTTCCAATCCTCATACATCTTCCATTGTCCAAATGAGCTTAAAGAACCTCAAAGTTTTTAACTTGAGGACAATTCTCACTTCAGCTGCTCTAGTTTTAAGTTTGGTACACTTTGTCCAATGCCAAGATGTGAATGACTACAACAATAACCAATTTGATAACCCTGCAGTTCTTCCTCTTATCACACAGGTCGTTTACAGTCAGATTTCCAATCTGACTGCTGTTATTGGTCAGGATATTGGCGACCAGTCCAGCTTCTGCATTAGGGATTGGTGAGTGATCCCACTTTGTTTGCTCAAAAAAAAAAAAAAAAAAAAATGCATGGAAAGAATAGAAAATTGGATTTTGAATCTTATTATATTGATTTCGTTTGGTTATGAAAAGTCAGCACAATTTAAGTAAATGGGTGAATTTGGTAAGCTAAATGAAGTTCTTGCTATTAATGGTATTTTGGATTCAATTGCTAGATTAGTAGTTGCTTATTGAAGCTTAAGCTGCTTGAGAATATTGTAATTTTGTCTATTTATGCGTTTAAGATCGACTTTTTAATTTCCTTTCTTTAGTTACAAATTTTTTGCCATATGTGTATTTTTGAATCCCATTAATCTTTTTATTTGTTTACCAGTATAAAAGGGTTGAATTTATTTGATTTTATCTTGAAGCTTAGTTTATTGTTTCAGGAAAACTGACTGGGATCGAGCCTTTAATTTTTCAACCAACTTGGATTTCTTAGCTTCTTGCATCCAGAAGACTAATGGTATAAGTTCTTTTGATTAGAAAGAAAATGATAATGCTACTCTTTTGGTCAATGAGAAAATCCTGGAAAAAACTGTAGCTTAGGATTTTTGATATTTTAATATCTATTTTGCTGAATAACATATAACCATATGACTCAGTTCAAATGACCTCTCATTTAATGGGGAAATCTTTACAACATTAATCATACATTCGTGATGTTTGCATCCTATTTTTACCTCAGTATTTTTGGCAACCAATTGAGATGTTCAACAATCAGCGAGAAGCTGCATGTTGTTAGTGAACCAATGTAAAAACTGCAAAAGAGTAATGATTTAGTGGTCATTCATGCCTGATTATTGGGTTGCTAGATAGATGTATATTAGATTATATGTTCTTAGAATGTTTGGGATACTGTAGAATTTGCTAGATCTATTATTTTCTTTTATTTTCTTGTGAAAATTCAGTAATTGTATGGCACATTGAGTTCAACATAATTATCATTTTGTTACTGATAAGGTTCACTCTCTCTTCAACGAATATTTACTTATCAGGAAAAGAATGCCATGGTTCACATTAATTCATTTCCTATATGTTAAGAATGAGAGTCAATTTACAAACCATCAATTTCTTCTAGCTACCAATTAGTAAGCTACTACTGTCCTGGAAAGCTGCCAATTAGTAAGCTGCTACTATCCTCCTGATATTGCATTTCTTCAGCAAGTTGTAACGAGGAGGGTCTTAGAAATTCTTTCTCCATAAATCTGACCAACTATGAATTTTTTGTCCTTGCTGACTTTTCTCAATCTACTTGAAAATATTTTTAGGTTAACATCTCTATATCTTCATCTATTCATGGTGGTTTTCACTCTCCTACAGGAGACATTACACGTCGCATGTGTTCAGCAGCAGAATTGAAGTTTTACTTCAATAGTTTCTTTGAAAGATCTGGGAGTACCAATTACTTGAAACCTAATAAGAACTGTAATTTAACCTCATGGGTAGAAGGCTGTGAGCCGGGATGGGCTTGTAGTGTTGGCTCAAATCAGAAGGTTAACCTAAACGAGTCAAAGGTCATCCCCGCAAGAACACTCAACTGTCAGGCTTGTTGTGAAGGTTTCTTCTGCCCTCATGGTCTTACCTGCATGATTCGTAAGTATTTGAGAGTCCTGTATATGCTTTCTTTCTATAAAAACCTGGAGGAGCTTCTAATTGAGAAAACTTCAAACGTCAATTGTCTTGTAGACATCAATTGCCATAATAAATTTGTGATACCAAGTTATTAAAATAGGAGGCCACATATAAATGTTACCATTGGGATAAAAATTTATGAAAGGTCAACCATTTCACTCCATATCTCCTAGGAATCAAGTAGTACTTATACATATGTACTTTTTCTTTTTCCTTGGTTAAAAGCTGTCTCTGATGTTTCTTCTGGTTGTTGGCATTTGATATCATGGTCTTGAAGCTTGCCCATTAGGTTCCTATTGTCCCCTTGCAACTCTCAACAAAACTACTGGTGTATGTGAACCGTAAGTTCCACTTCCAGTCCTAAATATCACTTCATTTATGGTATGGCTTATGTGCTTACAGAATATATGAAGATGATATATGTTTCTGCAGATATCTATACCAACTACCTCCAGGGAATCCAAACCATACCTGTGGAGGAGCAAATATTTGGGCTGATGTTGGTAGTAGCAGTGAGTTATTCTGTTCAGCTGGATCATATTGTCCAAGTACCACCAGCAGACAGACTTGCACTAGTGGGTATAAAAATTTTCTCATTATTGATCACTTAGCAACCTTCTCTAATGTTTTGCTCGTTGCAACCTTGTACTTTGTTTTTGAATAATGTTTTAACTTGATGTGAAAGAGTGCTTTCATTGTTGTGGACTTAGAAGCCTTCGTATCTTAATGCATGTATTTAATTTATTTGGAGCTATAAGAGCATGATCTACTTTTGGGGGAAAATGAGTTGAAGTAAAAAGAACTTCTATTTTTTATAATTGTCTTTCTTGCCTCTATGATTATTTCCTAATGCTGTCATTTTTTTCATGGGACTAGACATTACTGCAGGATGGGTTCTACATCTGAGAAAAGTAAGTTTTTTTCCTCTCCCCCACCCCCTCCCCCTTTCAACTAAATTTCTGAAAAAGTTTTACATAATATATAGCAATGCATGTGTCTGCATGCCTTTGTGTAAAATAGTGTTTTGTATACAGTTAATTTTCAAAATTTATATGTTTGCTAGTTTCAATATTCCTATGCCTGTATATTTTTGGAGTTCAATTTCACTGTTCTTCTGGGTATGAAGTGCATTTAACTCTTAACCAACCACCTTGCAGGCTGCTTTAAGTTGACTTCTTGTAATCCAAACTCTGCAAACCAAAATATTCAAGCATATGGAATAATGTTGTTAGTAAGTTGCTCCCTTTACTTCTGAACCATAAACTTGATAAATGATCTTGCCTGGCTCCATCTCTCAGCATCTTCAATTTTTCTTGAAGCAAACTATGCAAGTCTTAATGCTATAATATCCCAGAAACTCTGAGAAAATTCTCAGTTTCAATTTCCATTTTATTGATTTTCTATACAATCAGCAGATTTTGATTCTGTGTTACATAATAAGAAGTGTGCTCCTAGCGCGCCAGCACCACACCCCCCCCCCCCCCCCCCCACACACAAATTAACCCATGGTTAACATCAGGCCAAAAAAAAGGGAAAAAAAGAAGAAGAAAATTTGTTAGTAGAAATTGATGTAATTCAATTACTTTTGCAGGCTGCTTTAAGTACTCTGCTACTCATCCTTTACAACTGTTCTGACCAAGTTCTAACGGCCAGGGAAAGGAGACTAGCCAAATCCAGAGAAGCAGCAGCCAGAAGTGCAAGGGAGACAGCAAAAGCACGTCAGAGGTGGAGATCAGCAAAAGATGCTGCAAAGAAGCATGTAAGTGGATTGCAAGCTCATCTATCACACACATTTTCTCGTAAAAAAGATGCAAAGGATCCCGAGAAACTTAAGATTTTGGATCGAGTTATATCTGACATAGATGATGATCCATTACCACCTCCACATCCAAGTATGTCAGCTACCCATCTACCCTCAAGAGAAAATAAAAAGGAACCCAGTGAGCTCATGCAGATAATGCATGAAATTGAAGATAACCCTGATAATTATCAAGGTATAAGTATTGAAACTGGGGATATGAGTTCTCATGTAAATGTGCCAAAGGGAAAACAAACTCATACCCAAATTTTTAAGTATGCATATGCTCAACTTGAGAAAGAGAGAGCTCAGCAGCAAGAGAACGAGAAACTTACCTTCTCAGGAATAGTTAATTTGGCTACTCATCCAGAAACCAGGAAAAGGCCTCTGATTGAGATTTCTTTCAAAGATCTGACCCTTACCTTGAAAGCAAAAAATAAGCATCTATTGAGATGTGTTACTGGGAAAATTAAGCCTGGCCGCATTGCTGCTGTCATGGGTCCATCTGGGGCTGGAAAAACAACATTTCTTTCTGCTGTAGCAGGAAAGGCAATTGGATGCAGGATGACTGGTTTAATTCATATAAATGGAAGTAACGATTCAATCCACTCATATAAGAAAATCATTGGTTTTGTGCCACAAGATGATATTGTACATGGAAACTTGACAGTGGAAGAGAATCTCTGGTTCAGTGCAAAGTGCAGGTACGCCCCATTTGCTCCTTGCAAATTCTTACTGCTTATCTTGTATACTCCATATATTGTGGCCATCATCTTCACTTGACTGATGGAGGTTTGGTGCCAATGTTTATCATCAACATGCCATAGATGAAAAGTTTAGAACCTAAAATCCATATTCATTTTTCTTTTTCAATACTAAATCATCGATAATCTTTGATCTGCATAATTATTTTTCTGTCAATCTTCCTATATTAACTGCTGCCTTTTATTTATTATTATGGACTTTTGTTGTGTAGACTACCCACTTACTTGTCAAAACCGGATAAAGTTCTAGTTGTTGAAAGAGTTATTGAGTTCTTGGGGCTTCAGACAGTGCGGGCATCGTTGGTTGGAACAGTGGAAAAGCGAGGAATATCTGGGGGCCAGAGAAAGAGAGTAAATGTTGGATTGGAAATGGTCATGGAACCTTCACTATTGATCTTAGATGAACCCACATCTGGTTTGGACAGTGCATCATCTCATCAACTTCTTAGAGCACTTCGACGTGAAGCACTTGAAGGGGTAAATATCTGTATGGTGGTTCACCAACCAAGGTAACTTCTGTAACCACAAGTCTGCATAATTTGAAAATCTCTTTCAATCTTTCATCTTCTTATTGTTTCTTTTGTGTTATGTCACTTGTATTTTCCATGTCATTACCAAAATATTTTACTATAATTTGGTACAAGACTAAAAAGGCATCTTTGGTGACTAAAGTGGGGGCCTTTAGGTATGATTTTTTACTATTAACTATAAATGATTATTTGTTCAGCATAATAGGAAGTAATACCAGTTTTTCATGTGTTAAATGTTGAGTTTTAAGATGGGTCTAACATTCCAGCCGGTGAGATGTACATAGAGATAAATAATACTGAAAGCTGATCTAGTGCTTTTTAACTCAAATTTCTAGGATTGGTTTATGTAATCAGCATAAAGCAATATGCACAGCAAGATTTACAGGTACCTAACTATAAACAATGACAACTACATATAGAACCGCCCCGGGGGGGGGGGGCATGGCCCCCCAGGCCTTTGTAATTTTTTTTGTTTTTTACTAATATATGCTACTATATATTATATAATAGATTTGGTTCAAAATTTTCATTTTTGTCTCCCCCTCCAAATTGAACTCAAAATTTAAATAATAATACCACGGACACAACTTTTTTCACAACAATTTTCCCAATTGTTGAAGTGGTCAAATGTGATTGGGGGAGAAAAAATGGTAGCTCCATGAGTAAGATGACTCAAAAAGTTTGGGTTTTTAGAATTTGGGGGCTACCATGTTGTCTAGCTCCACCTAATTTTTATTGTAACTATGGAGCAAACATTTACTATCATGCATATTACCAAAATTAGGTTTTGCTACAAAATAAAAAAAATATTTTGTACATTATTTATATATATATATAATGATATTCTAATAGATGCTTTCATTTTGTACATAAAAAGGGAAATTGTTGTGAGTTTTAGTACATAAATTAGTCATAGATGAATTTAATGATACAAAATGAAGGTCGAGTTCCATTTTTATATATCATAAATGATCAAGTTGAAATATATTAAAAAACAATTTTTTGTATATATTATTTTGTTAATACTTAATGGGTACTAGTTTTATTTTTTAAGTATTATTTTAGCTTTAAATTTCATGTATTTTCTTAATCTTGAATGATCAAAAAAAAATTTATTCATATTTTGGCCCCCTTTTAAGTTAAATATCTGGTTTCATCCCTGCCTATAAAGTTACAAAGTTTCTTTGAATGCTTATCAGATCCTATATAGGCTTGGCTAATTCTTATGAGCTATAATTTTGATTAAGAAAGACATCATAAATCTTATCTTAGATTCTATGGAATATTTTAATTTTACTTTTCTTCTGTCATTTATTAATGGGTGAAATTTCTGCATCAGCTATGCCTTGTTCAAGATGTTTGATGATTTGATACTTCTGGCAAAAGGTGGTCTTACAGCCTATCATGGACCAGTGAAGAAAGTTGAAGAATACTTTGCTGGCCTTGGGATCAATATCCCAGAGCGAATAAATCCTCCAGACTATTTCATTGACATTTTGGAGGGTATAGTGATGCCAGGTGGCAGCTCAGGAGTTAGTCATGAAGATCTACCTGTCTGTTGGATGCTTCATAATGGGTATTCAATACCCCCTGATATGAAGCAGAATGCTGCAAGACTTGCTAGGTCTTCAATAGATGTAATTCCAGCTAATGAACTCAATCATGCTGGTGCTGGAACGGAGGAAAATTCTTTTGCTGGAGAGTTATGGCAAGGAATGAAAAGCAATGTGGAGCTGCAGCGGGATAAGATACGACTTAATTTTTTGAAGTCCAAGGACTTAACAACGAGGAGAACTCCAGGTGTATTGCAGCAATACAGATACTTTCTTGGAAGGTAAATAATTATATGTTTTAGATACCCTCAAGTATCACATTTTTCAGATAATTTTTTTGCTGAAATCTACAAGATGGTTAACAATCCCAAATTCCCATACTCATCATCAGAATAATCATTTTTCTTTTAAGTTATGGATCATAATAGGACTTTTCAAAAGGATCTGTTTGGCTCTTGAAATAAATAGGAATGGAGAGGAAAATGTGATTAGTATGTTCTTTCTTATGCGTCTTCAAACAATTACAAACATTTTCTTCCTTTGAATTGTATTTTTTGAAGACCAAATGGAGGGTAAAAGGTTGGTCATGTGACTCCAAAAATTTGTTGGTTATTCTAGTGAGTCATATTTCTTTAAAACATAATGACATCCTATTTTTCCCCCCATTTTAGGTCATGTTATAAAATAATATGAATGTTTTGAGGCTCCTGTCTACTGATCAGTTCAATATTGCTGTCTTTTCATTAGTTTCTGAAGCTTGATCTTCTATATGCCCACGGCATTTCAGGGTTGGTAAGCAGCGATTACGGGAAACTAGAATACTGGCAATGGATTATCTAATCTTATTACTTGCTGGAGCTTGCTTAGGATCACTTGTTAAAGTGAGCGATCAAACCTTTGGTGCAGATGCTTATACTTATACCATAATTGCAGTTTGTAAGTAATATTCTGTTAGCCACTTCATAAGGCTTTCTTTGAACTTGCTTTGTTGATTTATACACACAAAAATCTTAATAGGAGTAAGAGATACTTGCTTCTAGTGAAATTTGGGTTATTGTTTCTTGTTAAAACAACAAACTGTATTCTTCTTTAGACAGACTAAAATCTATAGAGGAACAATCAGTAACATGTCAGATTTGTCTTTAGTGAATCTGTCTGGTTGCCAAGTCAAATAACACTATATGATATCCATAAGCACAAAGGTTACTTCCTTACTGTGATCCTTATTACTGATTTCAGCTCTTCTATGCAAAATTGCGGCTTTGAGATCATTCTCCCTGGACAAATTACACTACTGGAGAGAGAGTGCTTCTGGCATGAGCAGCTTGGCTTATTTTCTCTCTAAGGATACAATTGACCATTTTAATACAGTGATCAAGCCTGCTGTATATCTCTCTATGTTTTATTTTTTCACGAACCCAAGATCTACCTTTGCAGATAATTACTTTGTCTTGTTCTGCCTTGTGTATTGTGTAACTGGTATAGCCTACGTGTTGGCCATAGTTTTCGAACCTGGTACAGCCCAGCTGGTGAGTAACAGAAGCACACATTAAAGAAATGACAGAATTTTCCTCTAAACTGGTTTGGAGGAAAGTTTCTCTAACCCACTACATGGCAACTAAAAAGACTATCCACATGTATTTTTAATCACGACTTGTTTAAAATTTTTAATGAATGATGTGATTTCATACATGTGGATGATCTTATAAAATGCTGTGTAATGGATTTGAGGAGATTCCTCCAACCTGGTTTGGAGGAAAATTTTTTCTGCAAAGAAATGGAAAAAATTTGGTTTCAAACATTTTTGGAGCTATCTTGCTTCAACCCATGCTTACGCACAAGACTACCCCTCTTCCTGAAAGTTTTGCGGGGACAACTTTACAATGGTGGACGACCACCTGTAGGGGGTTTACTGTACAAGGCCCCTGCAGAGGAAAAGCTTTAATCTCAGTGATGCTTAGTGTGATGTGGCGATTAAAGAAACCATCCATGTGTAGTTTTAGTCGCATTACTTTTTTAATGAGTCGTATAACTTGTTTAAATAATACACATGGATAATCTTATAAATCGCCACATAATAGCTTGGAAAAGATAGCTCCAAACATGTTTTGAGCCAAAGAAAATATCAGCTTACCAATTTAAATTTTTTTATATTATTTATTTTCACTGACAAGGCACTGTTTCTTGCAGTGGTCAGTTCTTCTTCCAGTTGTTTTGACTCTCATCGCCACACAGCCAAAAGATAGTGAATTTATGAAGATTTTAACTAATCTATGCTACCCTAAGTGGGCTTTGGAGGGATTCATTATTGCAAATTCTGAAAGGTAAGGTAAAATTATCCTTCCTCTGAAGAGAGTAACTTTTTTATTTTTTTTACAATAAGTGGTGGTGGGAGATGTGAACCCAGGTTCCCCAATAGAGAGAACTGGGCTATGCCATTGAGTTATATGGCTCTTAGTCTGAACAGAGTAACTTACATATGTGTGTGATGTACATGTTGCGCCCATTATACATGCAACATGCCTAACCAAACTAATCTGCAAATTAAAGTTCAAATTTCTAACTCTCCATATCAAGAAAACATGGATTAACTGGCTGGACTCTTAACGCCAAAAAATTCAACACTAATCTTAAGTGGGTTTTGATTTTCTTTATATCAGACCTGGGATACAATTAAATATTCATGTTTGTGAATAAACCCCTTGGATTGAGGTTTGAGCTGCTCAAATCTGGGAAAACCCATTTTTGCCTGTCATGAGCTGGATCCCGAATCAAGATACTTGAACGGCCATTAGATTATATATGATTTCTAATTCCCCCTCCCGCCCCCCCCCTTTAAATGATTACAGTTTCCCTGATGTTGTATTATCTTTTGCACTACAGGTATTATGGAGTGTGGCTGATAACTAGGTGTGGTTCACTTCTAAAAAGTGGTTATAACCTTCATCATTGGAGTCTATGTTTAGCCATCCTTATCCTAATTGGAATTTTTAGTCGTGTGATAGCATTTTTTTGTATGCTGATCTTCCAAAAGAAATGAGGTCAGACTAATTGACATTCTTTTTCCATACTACATATACACAAACCACAATTTATGCTACTTTGAGAGGATTGTATCACTGTAACATGTCGTGAAAATGAGATAAAGGTTCATTAAAGTTCTCAGTTCAATCTGCTGGCTAACACAGGCTGAATCATGTAAAAGGTGTTTGACCAGATCATGTTGTATATCATAGGATTTAATGGTGCAAACTTTTGATGAGGATTGGTTGGCGTCTCTAGGGGAGAGGTATCTCAGAGGTTGTACATTTGAATCCAGTTTTGTTTCTGGTTTATTGTTTGTAGAAATAGTGGTTTCACTTCCTCCTCTCACACAACAGTGAGTAGGGCTATTTGAAACAGTGCAACATTTATTAGTGGTGCCTTTTATATTTAAAATGCATTATAATTATTATTATTATTTTTAGTTTAAAGTTCACTATTCTTACTTATTGAAATGAAAAATTACTAATTAATTTATGGTATGATAATAATAAATTAGATTTTAAAACGTAAAACCACCTAACAACGTCAACTTGCCAAAACAAAGACAAATTTTAAAGCATGGTATTACTCTAATTTATCTAACACATAACTCGAGGAATTTATACTACCAAATCAAAACTAATTTCATATAATAATAATAAATATATAAAATGTCATGGTTTAGGCATAAAATTTTACCCCCCCCCCCAAAAAAAAAAAAAAAACAATCCATTATGCTTTTAAAAAAATAATAATAATAATTGCCTTTAGGTAATTGAGGTGATGCACGATACAGGATAGGAAAGCTAGAATCTAATTTTTGATTGGAATATTAGTATTGATAGAAATAGAGATTGTTTGGCATGTGATGAAATGGAAGGTTTGATAACTATAGTTGACGATTTACCATGTGGGAGATGCATGTTTATAAAAATTGAAACATGAACTTGTTATCGGCAATTGCTCATCATTGATAACTAACATATTTACAACAATTCTTTTTAAACAATTTAAAATTTATAGTGGGTTGGATTTCTATTGGTCCACAATATTGGGGTCTTATGGGAGTGAGAAAAGGAATAAACAATTCATCTATATATATATATATATATATATATATCTAAAAGCTGAAGCGTAATATTTATTGTTGCTGCGCTCTTGTTAAGCCACATCAATGACCATGTCATTATTTCTATTAATAAAAAAATTATGTTATTTTCATTCATTTTCTATTAGTGTTTTAAAAAATTTCTACTTCAACTTCCATAACACCCATGACTCCCTAGGCCAAAATGGCCAAATGGCCATAAAATCCTAAGTATATAGTTAGTAGTTCTAGTTACTAAATTATATTATTTACTAGCATCTCGAGTCTAAGAGACTCGATTTTGGCCTATAAATCGAGTGTCAGAGACTCGATTTTTATGGTCTAATCATTTCTGATGTGGCATATTTTTCCACGTGGCAACCTCATGAAAATCGAGTCTCTAAGACTCGATTTAAAAACTTTATAAATGTCAAAGAAGAATCCAGACCTAGAAGTAGAGAAAAAAAAAAAAAAAAAAACAGAAATAGAGAGAAGAACACAAGTCGCGCTGCTCGCCGTGCGAGACCCACGTCGTGCGTGGCTTAGCCTGGGTCGCGCACGGGCCGCGCGCGCATTGAGCAACCCAAGCCAGGGCGTGCACAACATGGGTCTTGCACGGCGAGCGACGCGGCCTGTGTTCTTCTCTTTGTTTCTGGTTTTCTCTCTCTCTCTCTCTCTCTCTCTCTCTCTCTCTGGTTCTTCTCTGATATGTTCTGGGCAGGTCGCTTCTCCGATCTGATTTGATTCTTTCTCCCTGATTGTTGTGTCGATCTGATCTGATTCTTTCTCTTCGATCTGATTCTTTCTCCCTGATTGTTGTGTTTTTGGATTCTTAAATATATATATATATATATATATATTGTGTATTTTGGCTTGTACGAGAGACTTGAGAGTTAGAATTTTTTAAAATTTTTTTCGGTTTATAAATCGAGTCTTATAGACTCGATTTCCAAGTAGGAGAAAACTGCCACATCAGACCATGGAAATCAAGTCTTTGAGACTCGATTTATAGGTCAAAATCGAGTCTTTTAGACTCGAGATGCTAGTAAATAATATAGTTTACTAACCAGAACTACTAACTATATTCTTAGGATTTTATGGCCATTTGGCCATTTTGGCCGACTCCCTATCTCCATTGTTTTCAACTTCCCATGAAACTTTTTTAATGTTTGAGACTCTCCATTTCCTCCTTTCTTGCCTCTTCCTCTCCTCATTGAACCCAACCATTTTGTACCTGTTCAGTTGCCATCATCCTTATAAAACCAAAGAGATCATGTATAAACAGTTAGATGTCCTCTATCTCTCTTAACTGGAAGTGGAATGGTTTTGGATTTAACTCCTGCAAAAAGAACAAGACCAATGGTATTAGAACAATGGTTAAGATTATTAGCTCTCTGCTTCCTCACTCTAAAACCCAACTCTATATGTCTAATCACATTACACTGCCTAGCTAATAATATCCTGCTTTCATTTCAATATGACATACTTTATCTCTCGCTCAACTTAGCTTTTATTTGATGGTGAACTATGGTTTTCAGATCTTTTGGTTGTGACCCACAAAGGTAAACTCTTTTTTCTTGGTCTCTTTGGTGGTTTTGTGAGGTTTTCTCATGTGGGTTTTTTGAATTAGGTTTATTTATAAGGTATGTGTATGACAGTTTGCTTTAAAGTTGTGCTCTTTGTTGTGATTTTGTGGTTGTGTTCTCTTTTTGCGCCATGTAATATTCAAAATTTTAAAGTTTTGTTATGTGGGTATTTGAACTTTGACCTCTACATGAGGCATTTGTAAATGGGTGTCCTTCAAAAACTTCAAGAGCTGTTTTTTTATATTCTGTTTTGTTGGACTGCCTTGGTTTTGGGGGTTTGGGTTCATAATTTCCTCTAATCTTCATAGATTATTCATTAAAGTTTTGGTCTTTTTGCGATTGGGTTCTTTGTTATTGATTTATATTGCTCAATTTTTTTCAACTTATTGAATTTTGGGTTCCTTAAGCCAGGTTTATATGCAATTCAAGTTTCGTTAGTTATTCAAAAAAAAAAAAACAAAAAAAACAAACAAACAAACAAACAAAGAGATTACTTAGTAACAATGCATTATAGATAAGAGTGTGTAAAATTAGAATATTTTTTGCTTCTTCACTCGAAGTTTCTATGCGTTCATGAGAATACAATGTGATTGGAATGAAAGTCCAATGCGTATGAAATGTCTTGCCTAAGCCTAATGCGTTATAGGCTTCCTCTCTCAACTGTAATAGGCTTTCATTATCCACATCATATTTGAATAAACTGTCTAAATATTATTGTAAAGACACGATTTGTAACAAACCGTAACAGTGTTGGGTTCGCACGTAAAAAGGCCCATACAATATCATTTGTAGAGTGTGGGTTTGAAAGGCCAGGCCTTAGTCACCAGACGGTGGGTTTTTCGTAGTGTTCATACATGGTTTAAATCGTATTCGCCCTGGGAGTCGTTTTCCCGGAGGCAGGCTGGGAGGCTCTAGTTTTTGGCCATTTTTTCCAGCCCCTCCTTTGGTGCACTAACTTTTTCATTATATAGTCCTTCTTGATCGATCTTAGCCCTCCACGTGTTAGTTAAGCAGGTGCTTGTTTTTGCACCCGTCCCATCAACTGTCTTTTCTTACGGTCTGTTAGTCGCAATGATCGAAGCTACATCGTCCAAGCGTCTTTTCTCATTAACATGATCAGGATGCTGGTGGGTGCATTTAATGCGGAGGGGACATATTTTCCTTGATCCAATTTTACACCGTACCTCCACGTGGGCCCCATTTCACTCACATCCCCTTTAGGGGGCTATTCGGGGATAGCCCCCATCAAGACGTTGCTATTCCCATTGAAGTCCTAGAGTGCCGAGGATAGGATCGTCCTCAACTGTTCCCCTTAGCACCTCGGCCTTTGATCATTCGTCCTCGGCACACAACCTCCTCGGCACGGGCCCTGAGCCCGGATGGAACGTAGGCCGGATCATAAGCTCCCCGGCCCTACAATAGTGCCTCAAAACCCTGCTATCCTACTCTTCAGATGGATAGGAGGGTTCTGATGACATCAAACATCTGCCAATGTCTGTCCACCCTTGTCACCTATCGGTTCCCGAGACGTTTTACCTGCCCGAGACACGTTCCTAGAGCCCTTGGAAGGCGAAACGTGGCCTCATTAAATACGGACAGCTTAGTGTTTCCCACGTTCTACGGCATGATGAAGATTGACCGGTGGTGATCCCTTGGTCTTTATGGGCGGGAAAGTTTGTGCAGTTACCCTAGGAAGTATAAGAGATTTTTTGGAACGGATCTGTCTCTTCAGTTTTGCACTTAAGAGGTCTAGCGTGTATACTCTGGGTTCATCTGAAATTTCGTCCAAATTCAAGTCTATCTTCAGCATAAAAAGCCTATCCGAAGCGTCTTTCCTCTTTTATGTAAGTTCCCTGCCTCCATTAACTCGTGCTTTTTCTTTTCTGGGTTTATTTTTCTCTGGTTCCCTTCCTTCTCCCGTTGCTGGTTGAGTTTGTTGAGTATACCATAGAAATGGTTAAATCGAGACTAAGGAAATTAGTTGATACTGAGAAGGCGATGAACAAGTTCGTCGTTGATTACAAAATTCCTCCCAACGTAAGCCTGAGGCATTGTAAGATGGGGGAATGGCACTATAAAAGGGCAACGGGCGAGGTTGTAATTCTCGTCCTCGCCTTTGTAGAGGGGGGTATGAGAATCCCTATGGGGCCGGTAACGAGGGGATACCTCAGGCACTTCCGATTAGCCCCCACCCAGTGCGCCGGCAACGTGTTTAGGATTCTGGGTTGTGTAGACGCTTTAAACGAAAAGATGGGGCTAAGATTGACCCACCATGACGTGAATTGGTGCTATAATCTCCAAAATTTGAAGGAGAAATCCTACTACATGAAGACGAGAGACGAGAGGGTTCGACTAATCCAGTGCCTCCCTGATTCCAACAAGGGATTAAACAAGGATTTCCTCATCGTCTCTGGTGAATGGCACGATGGCGACCCGTGCCCCATAGTAGAAGGAGAACCAGGTGGGGTATTGGGAATGGAAGGGTAATGACCCTTTACGCCATTCTAATCTGATGTTTGTTTGGTGACTAACCATGTATTCGTGTTTTTCTTTTTGTAGATCCACACGCCTATCCACGGCATTTTCACTTAGTCAACCGGGCAGACTTGGAGACTGTTCTTCAAGTCGCAGTTTTCGTAAATGACGAAGATGGTTAAGTCCGAGCTGCTCACAAAATACTAGGGTACCCTCCTATTTAGAAGTCATTTGCGGACGCAAGGCACGTGATCAGCGCCAGCCGTCCTTAGCTTCCAAAAATTACCGTGGTCGAGACAGGATTTTTAATCTCCCAAGAACCATCTATCCCCGAGAACATCCCACCGGTGGGTCCCTCCTCGTCTCATCAAGTAGCAGAGGACGAAGGCGAGCTAAACCAACCCGAGGAAGGTTTTGGGGTATTTGACCTAGCCAACCAATCCGAGGATCCCTCTGGTGATATAGGTGACCCAGCCTTGTCCGAGGCGGAATTGTCGTTAGTAGGCACCTCTACTCAGGCCGAGATGGGACTCAAGAGAAAGCCCCCGACCCCCCTACTCGAACTCCTCGAAGGTTAACCTGGGAAGGATATGCAGGGTACGCCATAACTCAATGCTCCTTCCCCTCCACCTCAGCCCCAGACTGTCCAGACTAGGTCATCTTCCACTAGGTCACAGCCACAATCCCCCCGACCCAAACTCCCTGCTTCCTCCCAACCAGCTCTGCCTCCTCGGCCAGAAGGCACTGATTCAAAGAGAAAGAGGAGCTCCAAGGGCAAGGAAACCGTGGACGGGGGAAAATCCCAACCTTCTAAGGAGAAAGAAGAGGCTCCACGCACAAAACAATTGAAGATTGGACACCAAAGCAAGGGCAAAGAAACTGAAGTCCAATCTTCACAAGGCAAGGGAAAAGGGGTCGAGGCCCAGTCCTCGCTAAGCGCCTGGCTTCCTGCCCCAATGCTTCACAGGGGTCCACTACTGGAAACTGCATCCATGAGGGACCTTGGAGATGGCAAGGGTGGCTACGTGACAGACGCATTAGGGAGAACCATGCTACTCCCTACTAACATGGATGGACTGAGGAAAATGAGGATGTAGGAGGTCTTCCTCAGTACTAAGAGGTACTTGGGCATGGTAAGGTTTCTGGAAACCTAAAACTCTATTAATTCTCGCTCCTGGTTTGTCATTAACTATGCGTTTATCTCCCCTGCCAGGCTCTCCAAGCCACCTATAGGATGGAGGAAGAGGTGAACAATAAGAGTAAGGCGGCCGAGAATGAACGCACCAAGCGCATAACGGCCTCGAAGACTCTCCAAGCCTCTGAGGATGAACTCACCAAGACCAAGGCTGACCTAACAGTTGCTATCCATGAAAGGGATAGCGCCTCGGCGGGCCTAGCTAGCGCCCAAAAACAGGTTGAGGACCAAACAAAACGCCTCCTAGAAACCGAGGATCAGTTACAAATAGCTAAAGACCTGATCAAGGATTTAGGTAAAAAGTTGGCCGCGGCCGAGCACGACAAAGGTGTGGCGGAGTACGCCCGTGACGAAGCCGTAAGGGCCAAGCAAGAGGCCGAGTTCGCCGGAAATGAGGCTGAGGTTGCCAAGGAAACGGCCGAGGATGATGGTTACAATGCGGGGGTAGCTGAAACCCAAGCCATTCTTAAGGCCCAGATTCCTGGAGTATGCAGGCTTTACTGCTCCCAGGTTTGGGAAGAGGCATTGAAGCGAGCTGGGGTGAATGCTTCATCCGATTTGTGGAAGGCGGAGAATATATTCTACCCTACAGCCATCCGCGAGGCCACTTCCTCCAGCTCTGTGGCTATGGGTGACTAACCCGAGGAAGGGGTCACTTAGTCGGAAGACTTACAGGCCGGCGGCTCTTCTGGCAAGACGCTCAAAAAGGGAGAACTTCAGGATGTGATAGAAATATCTCAGCATACGGATCCTGAGGCACCTAAAGAGGTTACTGAGCCCGTGGTTGGCACTCAGATGCCCAATGCTGAGGAGCCAGCCATACTTGCCCAGCCCCCACAGGCAATTCCCCCTACTGTGGTCTTCAAAAGTACTGATGCTGACCCTGTTCAGCCTTCCCCAGAAGGGACAATCCTCCAGGACGTCGAAGCTAATCCCGTTCCGCCTTCCTAGGACGTGGCCGACGCAAAACTAAAAAAGTAGAATCCCTGGCTTGGCTTTGTATTTGTTTTTAGTTTAACGTTTTAACTTGTTTCTTTTCATTTTGAAAACTTTGTAATCTGTTAGTAGCCTGAACCGGTTGAACATGTATATATGAAATTTTTTCTTCCTTTTTTCTTTTGGGTTACTTGTTTAGTTGCCCTTGTCGACACCTACTGTTGTTTATGAATTTTGAGCTAATTTATCTTAACACGTATGAATATTTGTGCATGCGATACATTTAACATTACGTTTCAAAACCCTAGCTTACCTACATCTGCTGAGCCTTGGACTCATTTCTAACCCTCATACAACGAAGATATAGGCACCATTGTAGATGTCACGTGTAGTCGCTAAGTCCTGCTTTGTACCCAGGTGTTTTTTTTTTTTTTTTAAAGTAGTTGGTTTCCCCATAGGTTTGAGTCCGAAGACCATGCAATTCCTTGGTTCTATCTAGAACTTGATTTTAATAAGTAGTTGGTTTCCCCATAGGTTCAAGTCCGAGGACCATACAATACCTTGGTTCTGTCCAAAACTTGATTTTGATAAGTAGTTGGTTTCCCCATAGGTTTGAGTCCGAGGACCATGCAATACCTTGGTTCTGTCCAAAACTTGATTTTGATAAGTATTTGGTTTCCCCATAGGTTTGAGTCCGAGGACCATACAATACCTTGGTTCTGTCCAAAACTTGATTTTGATAAGTAGTTAGTTTCCCCATAGGTTTGAGTCCGAGGACCATGCAATACCTTGGTTCTGTCCAAAACTTGATTTTGATAAGTAGTTGGTTTCCCCATAGGTTTGAGTTTGAGGACCATGCAATACCTTGGTTCTGTCCAAAACTTGATTTTGATAAGTAGTTGGTTTCCCCATAGGTTTGAGTCCGAGGACCATCCAATACCTTGGTTCTGTCCAAAACTCAGTTTTCTCATCTAAGTAGTTGGTTTCCCCATAGGTTTGAGTCCGAGGACCATACAATACCTTGGTTCTGTCCAAAACTCAGTTTTTTCATCTAAGTTGGGGGAGATAACCCCTCGGTTATGGCATGAGACCCTGGTTTTGAGGGAATTAACTTCTCGACCGAGCCCCTAGAACCATCTGTGCGGTTGACGCTACAAAGCGTAGCCCCTAGTAAAGAAACATAGCCCCTAGTAGAACTTTACGCTAGAACATAACAACCGGTCGCTAGAAATGACAAGGGAACTGTCTCGACCTACCGCCTATGCCAACACACAAGCCTTCCCCACAGACGGCGTCAATTGTAAGGACACGATTTGTAACAAACCGTAACAGTGTTGGGTTCGCACGTAAAAAGGCCCATACAATATCATTTGTAGAGCGTGGGTTTGAAAGGCTAGGCCTTAGTCACCAGACGGTGGGTTTTTCGTGGTGTTCATACATGGTTTAAATCGTATTCGCCCTGGGAGTCGCTCTCCCGGAGGCGGGCTGGGAGGCTCTAGTTTTTGGCCATTTTTCCCAGGCCCTCCTTTGGTGCACTAACTTTTTCATTATATAGTCCTTCTTGATCGATCTTAGCCTTCCACGTGTTAGTCAGGCAGATGCTTGTTTCTGCACCCGTCCCATCAACTGTCCTTTCTTACAGTCTGTTAGTCGCAATGATCGAAGCTACACCGTCCAAGCGTCTTTTCTCATTAACATGATCAGGATGCTAGCGGGTGCATTTAATGCGGAGGGGACGTATTTTCCTTAATCCAATTTTACACCGTACCTCCACGTGGGCCCCATTTCACTCACATCCCCTTTAGGGGGCTATCCCCGGATAGCCCCCATCAAGACGTTGCTATTCCCATTGAAGTCCTAGAGTGCCGAGGATAGGATCGTCCTCAACTGTTCCCCTTAGCACCTCGGCCTTTGATCATTCGTCCTCGGCACACAACCTCCTCGGCACGGGCCCTGAGCCCGGATGAAACGTGGGCCGGATCATAAGTTCACCGGCCCTACAATTATAATAAAGGTAATCAAAGTCTTTTCTAAAATGGTTCGTAAATATAAAAGTTGTATGACTATATGAGTATATTTTCTATTGTTTGAATTAAATTAAATGACAATCAATTACCTCCACCATTATATTAGAAAAAAAAGTTTTAGGTTTTAATTTTTTTATTATTAATTATTATAAATAAATCACAATAAGTATTCAAATAATAGTTACATTCTTACTATATATGAAAATACATAGTCCACAAATATGAGAGTAATATTCAACAGCACAAAAATTTACACCATGATTTGTCTTCTTTTAATTTTTCTACTTCTTTTTTATTATTATTGTTTTTATTATGTCAATTTGAATTCATTTTTAATTTTTGTAAAATCCATGTTTACTCTACACTATATTTAATTATGAAGTTTCTAGGGTATGCTATATGTTTGATGGCTGATTCAAATGATTTCTTGACAAAATTTTGTTTGAATAATTTGATACTTTGTGTTATATTTCTTTGATTTCTTTTTTCTTTTTTTGTAATTGCAGTTTATTAATTTATGAATTTTCCTAGTTAGAGTTTGATTAGTTTTAAGTTTAAATTTTGTATTATTATGTTTAATTATTGATTATTGATTTAATTAAGTGAATGTAATGGTTAATTTTATTGTACTGTAAAGTTTTTAATATCCTCTATATGGTCATCTTTATTTTATTTTTTAACTCCTCTTGACCACTTCTTTATTTTCCATTTTTTTTTCTAGAGAAGACTTTATTTTCCAAAAATTAAACAATGAAAAATTAAAACAAAAATATTGTCTATACATATTCATCTTGGACGGTTTAATAGCTAATAAACACATTCAAATACATAGCCATGATTGTATTTTGATATAAATTCAAAATCTCACTTCCAAAATAACTAAATATTATGTTCAAAAAAAAAAAGCATAATAATCATATGTCTGTAATGCATTGTTTATCCCAATAGAGAGCTATTGATCACACCTGGACCATGCAACTCATTGTCTTAGGAGTGGTGATGTGGCTAATCACTCAATTCCCATAGACAACATCAATTGATGATGCACAAAAATCGTCAGTGAATTGATCATTCACAAGTGCTCCAATGGGGTGTCTGTGAAACATGAAAACCAAGAACTAATAGAGAGCACCAATGGGGTGTTGGTCAAAGACCCTCCAAAAGTTAAGTCAGTTAAAGAATAATCACCAAGAACTTAATAGTGTGAGAGTTAGGGATTTTTTGAGTACCTTAGGCAAGAGGAGGCTAGGTGCTTATATAGTGGTGTAGGACTGACAGGGATCCCATGGATATCGAATTTTTCCTTCTATGGAGTATACATAGTTTAATGTTCCGAGATCTAGGGGTTTTCCTTCCCATATTGGGAGGATACAAGCATGTAGAAGGGTCTTTGGATGTGTTGTGCAAGTTATTGCCAAGTAGGGATTTATAAGTGGTGTGCACGTAAGGGTTTGTGGGACCCATGGATCAATCGTCGGGGTCAGGGGCATTAGTTCATTGGGCTTGTATCTTTGTCCATCGGGTTCATCTGCCCCCTAGGCAGGGTTTCTCATTATTCATCAGCATGGTCCCACTTCCTTCTGTCAGCATGGTCCTGCTTCCATTCGTTGACACAAGCCTAATCTCAGTTGTCGCCTACTCAAGTAGTTGCCACACAAGGTGGTTGAATCGTTGGGACCCATCCTACTAAGCTCGATGGATCCTAGACCCCTATAGGGCCCTATTGGAGGGAGGTACAACTTGAAGGGCGGTAGGTTTCAAAAACATATGATCGGATAAAAATACCCTTATCATCATATATACATAACAATTATAATCGTAAGTTTTATTCTAATGTTACAACTTACAACCAAACTTATGAATATGTTTAGTTATTCTATTTCAATATATTTTATTCCCAGTAATAAAGATTACAATTCCTATTGTAATCCCCATTCAATGTACCAAATGTGCTTTACAAGAATTATCTTGTAGAAAATGACCGATCTTTCCTCTAAGAGAAAAAGAAAGGTTTGGATTTTTTTTCAAAATAACCCTAAATCTCAAATAATTTCATTAGTTAGCACGTTTTCAAAACAATTTAGTAAACTAACATCTCAAGTGTAGAGGACTCGATTTTGTTATGCTAAATCGAGTGTGAAGAACTCGATTTCCCTAAGGGACAACAAACATCATCAAACCAAAGAATAAGAAAAACAACGAAGCATCATCAAACCCAAAGACCCAGACAAGAAAAGCAACAAATTATAGGAAAACCTTCTTCTGGAGCTTCGTTGCCGCTGCTGTTGCCACCTCTTGGAACCTTCGCTGTCGCTGCCTGGGTTTAGTTTGAGCCAAACGGTTTGGGTTAGGGAGATCTAGGTTTGTGGGTTTTGCCTTCTTCATGGTTTCTGTTTGGGTTTGATCTTTCTGGTTTGTTCCTTCTTCGTGGCTTGTTGTTTTTTCATGTTTTTTGTTTCTTGTTTGGGTTTCTTCTAGTTTGTGTTTCTTCTTTGTTTAGTTTGGGTTTCTGGGTTTCTTCTTTGGTTTTGCCTTCTTCGTGCAGTTTCTTTGTGTAGTTTGGGTTTCTTCGGCTCTGTCTGATCTTTTCATGGAACTTGAGTTTGTAATGCTCAATTTCCACGCATAGAACTCGAGTTCATTATACTTGATTTAGCACAACAAAATCGACTCCATTACACTCGAGATGTTAGTTTGCTAAATTATTTTGAAAACGTATTAACTAACGAAATTGTTTGAGTTTTAGTGTTAATTTGAAAAAAAATCCCAAGAGGTTTTCTTAAATATTAAACAAAGGAAGTGTGCGTTTAACATTGATTATTTTTGGCAACTTATTTTTATTATTATTCATGAGTTTCACTGTACTTTTTTGTATTATTCATGAATCTTACTATACTATTTCAACTAACTTTTACCTTTATTTATAATACTCCATAAAAAAATTTTAAATTTCGGTTAAATAATCTGTGTCCAAACGGACAGGAGGGGCATTTAGTTGAATTAAAAAAAAAAAAAAAAGTTAATAAATTAGGGAGCAGCGACAAACTCTTCTATATCTGCCTGCTACCACAACTACTACTGTCTACCTACCGACGACTAGTAAGTAACGCGAAGAAGGGACAATAAAAAGGGACAAGGGTAGCGCAGATCCAAACCAAAAGAAAGGAAAGAATTTAATGTCAACCATCGATATCAATACCATCGCTCCTCGTCCTCATGTCGCCATTACATGCAAAGGTACTTCAATTTTTGTTTCTTTTCTGCTTTCGTAATTAATAATACTCCAAGTAATAACAAACGTTAATTAATTAAGCTGCGGTGGCGTGGGGAGCTGGAGAGTCGTTGGTGATGGAGCAAGTGGAAGTGAGTCCGCCACAAGCCATGGAGATTAGAATTCAAGTTGTCTCCACCTCTCTCTGCCGCAGTGATTTCACTGCTTGGCAGTCCCATGTACTCATCTTTCTCTTTTTTCACTACTTTTTTTTTTCTTTCTTTCCTTCTTTTTTCCGATACTACTTACTTATTAGATTGATGTTCTACTCTATATATATCATTCTGGGTTTTTTTTTTTTTTTTTTTTTTTGAAGAGACAAATTCCGTTTAAGAGAAGAAATGCTTTTTAGAAAGAATAATGCTAGAGATACATATTATTTTATAAAAGTTTTTACAAACCGCTGATGTAGTGGATGATTATTGGTAAATGAAAAAACAATATTAATTGTGGGTCTAAATAAAAACCAATAAGAGGTTGCCCACGTCAATATTTTGTAAAAATGTTATAAAATAATTTGTAAATGTAGCATTACTCTTTTAGAAATGTTTGTGACATATAATCGATTGGTTAGAGACATTGGTCATAGTATTATCTCTGGATAAATTTTTAATTGCATTAGAAGTATTTAAATTTAGGCTTGGTGATAGATCTTTATTTGAATTGATCCCTATGTTTTAGGATGGGATTAGTTCCTATGTTTTAGGATTTGTTGATGAGGTTATCTCATCCTTGGCTATTTATGTAGTTGAATGCATTAATGAGAATTAAGCAAAAAATTAAACGAAAATGTCTATTTTCTCTCTCTAAGTTCAGTAGATTGGTCATCTCGAATTCACTATGCTATCTTTTATTTTTTAGTTTACAACATTTTCAGACCTAATGAGCATCCTATCCTAGTTGTCCCTGTCAATAAAAAAAAAAAAAAAAAAATTCAGAAAGAGCAATCAATACCAACTTGTTTACTTTCACAACTTGATCTCAATTTTTTTTTTTTTTTTTTTAATTACGGAATAAATGTTTCTCCTTGAATCAAAGTCCTTGATTAGCAACCAAATATCAAGATAAATGAGTACTGCAAGTGTTTACTGGAGATAACATAATAATTATTCCTTACAGCTGGAGTCAAATTAACATAATTATAAATCCAGTGGAAAATCTCCCAAACACACTGAAATTTGATATATTACAAACATTACCTAGATTGCAAGTTGAGTTGCTTGTTTTATTGCTGCTTTTACTGGACCGGAGGCTTGAGATATAATATAAGGGATGTGCATTTAGCTACTTCTCCTATGCATGAAGGCAAAAGCCACCAGACGATTTTTAAGGGTCTAAAAGCAGGTCCAAGAGTTTTTATTTTGAAATTATATCCTTCATTTATTTTTATTTTTATTTTTTTTAAATTCCAAGAACCATACCTCTTCAAAAGAATGGCATGTACTGGCAATTTATGTATTAACCCCCAATCAGTTAGTACAGATACTCTTAAAAGCATGCCATACTTCTTCCCTTGGTGAAGCTGAAAGTATAGTTGACCTTCTATATATATATATATATATATATATATATATATTACCTTTCCAACTTTTGTTTCACTTTTCAGACAATTGGAGTTTTGGGAAGAGGTGAGGTTCTGAGTGTATGTCACAACTTGTTTGTTTATGCAGGCTATTTTTCCTCGAATATTTGGCCATGAAGCATCGGGGTACATTCTACACTTTTTTGCTACTAATTTAATTGGATAGTACTTAAACTTTTCATGGATGATTTTTAAATAGTAAAACAGAAAAAGATTTCTACTTGAAGATAAACATGTTGAACTGCACTATGTTATTCACGAGATACAGTAGAATGCGTTCTGGATCTCATTAGGATTGGACTAAGTTAGTTAAAGAAGGAAAAAAAAAAAAGGTGTTGCAGACTTTTAATACAATGAGGATGATTAGTGACAGTTTTCTCATCATATAGTATCCACTTTGTTAAATGCTTATATAACTGGCAAAGTTAATGGGTTCCGAACTTTTGATTAATGGCATTTTTACAGGATTGTCGAGAGTGTGGGGCAAGGAGTGACTGAATTCAAAGAGGGGGACCATGTGCTAACTGTATTTACTGGAGAATGCATGCAATGCAGACAATGTACATCAGGCAAAAGCAACGTCTGTGAAGTTCTGGGGTTGGAAAGAAGAGGTGTGATGCATAGTGATCAGAAGACACGGTTCTCAATAAATGGAAAGCCTATCTATCACTATTGTGCGGTCTCAAGTTTCAGTGAATATACAGTGGTGCACTCTGGATGTGCTGTCAAAGTGAGCCCACTGGCACCTCTGGAGAAAATATGCCTTCTGAGTTGTGGAGTAGCTGCAGGTAAAAATTTAAAAGCTTGATGGCCCATGATCAAGTCTGATACTGCTGTGCCCTCTGTTTGACAGCCCACACAACTGTAACTACATGCATAAGTGTCTACCTAAATTTTCCTGCAATAGAAAAAGAACTTCTTGGTTCAGGATGGTAATACTTCACAATTCAAGGCCAAGGAGTAAAAGGATAATATTTTCTTTTGGAGGTTCTCCTACTTGCATACAATATGCATCTGTGTCTTTCTGTGTGTGTGTGTGAGTGATAGACAAAGGAATTCTTTATTTTAGTTGAGTGTTCTTGACAGTGGGGTTGTGCTATTAGGTTTGGGTGCAGCTTGGAATGTTGCTGATATATGTAAAGGATCAACTGTGGTGATTTTTGGACTTGGAACATTGGGCCTTTCTGTAAGTATGCTGAGATTATAAGATACTTTCCATCTGTATTCTCCACAAGAACATGTCAATTAGCTATCCAAACATGACTTTGATTAATGATTATTTCCTGTACGAGTGTACGACTAGGTCGCACAAGGTGCCAAACTTCGGGGGGCATCTCGAATAATTGGTGTGGACACTAATCCTGAGAAGGGTGAAATTGGTATTATGATTTTTGTCTTTCATTTTCTGGTTTTCAGTGGTTTGAGCCATTAAATATTTTCTGGTTGCTGATTGAGTTTACTTATTGGTGCAGCAAAGGCTTTTGGAATAACAGAGTTTCTTGACCCAAATGACTCTAATGAACCTATTCAACAGGTTAATAGAACTAAGCAGGCTCTATCATTTTATTTTCTTTTATGAGAAACATATGTTAAATATTATGTATAGCTCATTAAGGAGAAACACAATAAGCTTGTTGGTAAAATTCTTTCAGGTTATTAAGCGTATCACTGGTGGAGGGGCAGATTACTCGTTTGAATGTATAGGTGATACTGGAATGATAACTACTGCATTGCAGTCATGTTGTGATGTAATTTTCCTAATGTCCTATGTGTCATGTTTTCTAATTTAAGAACACTTTATTGATTGCACTTCACTTGATTGTTTCTTTGTCAACTCTTGTTTCTTTCAGGGATGGGGTTTGACTGTTACTCTTGGCGTACCAAAAGAAAAGCCAGAGGTGACAGCTCATTATGGACTATTTCTTACTGGAAGAACATTAAAAGGTTCTCTATTTGGTGGATGGAAACCTAAATCTGATCTGCCCTCATTAGTGGAAAAGTATATGAAGAAGGTAAGTTGTGCTATAGAAACTTCCCGTAGTGTTGATTTACCAAGTTTTGCCTTTTTGGCATTTCAAAATTTGTCTTAAAATGACCAGAGTATCAAGAGGTTGTATACCTGGTGAAGTAAGAATCATAAGGCTGTAAAACAAATTACATGTCTGGAAAAATGTTTAATTTTAGAGAAGTGCCTTTATACAGGGTGAATAACTCTATGAATAAGATTGCAAACTGCAAAATGGATATCTATAAATATTAAATAGCTTAACATGAGGACACGTTGATTCTCTTGAGCTGATCAAATTTGATTAAAATGTTGCATTTCGGTTATAATTACTTCTGCAATTCTAGCCCAGACATGTTGAAACAGGATAAATTGTTTTCCCACGGAACATGGTGATGTGGTGCTCCTTTCTCTCACAAACATGGTGGATACACCATGAATGTGAGGGGATGGAGCACCATGTCATTGGGCTTTAGGAATACTTAATAATTACTCTTGAAACATATACATTTAGGTCAGGATTTTTTGGTCCTATTCATGCATTCCCAAAGGCCCAATGCAAATTCTAAAACTAATTTTTCTTAAGTACCCATGCAAACATAAAGAGTAATGCTTGTTCACCTCTTGCTTGTTTCCTGTGAATCCAGTGCACTGTCAATACCTCTGTACTAGTAACGAAAACTGAAGATAGATGGCAAGATATATGGCAATATTTGAGAGAAAGAGGAGGTGAAGTGATGGCGTGAGCCTTTGAAGCATAGAAAATTTGACTGAAATTTTGAATTAATGAAAATGCATATAATATTACAACAATATGGTTAAAAATCTTCCACAATGGTGGTCCAACCTTGCAGGATTTTCTGCTGCAACAACCCCTCAACCCAAAAATAATAATAAAATTGCCAAACCTGTGGTATCTTGTTGTAAGTCTAACAATCAGTCCATGACAATACAAAATTAGACAAGATGAGGAGTTGTTCACTGATAGCCTAGCAGGAGTGACTTTTTCATTATAGAAACAAAGCTGATTTATAGAATGACGACAACAACAACAACCAAGTTTTAGTTTCTAAATTTTGGGGTTACTATAGATCCTTAACAAACTAGTCAGGGTAGAACACACATATTTTTGTCTACCATTCTATTCTATCCAAAGTCACACTCTCTATTACTTAATTGACATGTCCTTTCTTACTACTTCTATTAAATGTTATTTTTGGTCTCCCTCTACCTTTTTTCAGTCATTCAACTTAAATCAATTCATTCTTTCTCATTGGTGCATTAATCTCTCTCCTCTGAACATTACCATAGTCCTTGTAACCAACTCTCCTATATATATGTGGAATGTAGTGACCGAGGGCTGTCGTGAATTTCAACTCCTTTTTCCTCAATACTCTTCATTAAAATAATAAAATCCTAGATTAAAAAAAAAAAACAAACAAACAAACAGAGAGGTAAAGATTAGCACATACATAAAAAGCTGAACTCTAGAAATGTAATGTGAGATACTTTCATTGCATTCTTGCACGTGTTTGTGTTTCTAATATAAACAATTAGATAGTTGAATAACCCTGTAGTTTATATTCTCAATTTCTGCCTGTAGTAAAATTCAGATTGATAAATTTGTTGGCTAACAATGTCGTTAATTTTTCACAATCTTTGCCTGCAGGAAATTCAGATCGATGAATTCATTACTCACAATATTCCATTTGAAGATATCAACACAGCTTTCAATCTCATGAGAGAAGGGAGGTGTTTGCGTTGTGTTATTCACATGCCAAAGTAACTCTTTTTTTCATCAAGGATCTGTTTAGGATTCGTTTATTTTGCTGAAATTAAAGACTTTTTGAAGAAAGTACTGTAAATAAAAGTAAAAGTTAACTGAAATAATACAGTGGAACCCATGAATAGTATCAAAAAGTACAATGGGACGTATGAATAGTAGCAAAAATAAGCTAAATAGTAAAATAAGTTAGCAAAAATAATTTTTGCCAAACGCACGCTAAATTGGTTTTAATGGAAATATTGCTTGGGAGCATTCATATGAGAGAAAATCTAATTTGCTTCTTTGTCGATTGTTCTAGTGCAAAGTCAACACTTGTGAAGGAGTAGAAGCTAATACTTCTTTTCAGGTTAAAGCCTTTTTCAACTGCATACTGAAACAGTGTAGTTGGTTGGTTGGTTGGTTGAAAATATTCAGTGGTGATGTTTCATTGTTTTTAGGTTTTACAGGTCTCCTTTGATTTCCTGCTATCTACTTAAATAACTATGTATGATTCATTTGAATGCGGATTTCTAGTTGTCCATACCTCAATAGTTTTTATGCTCTGCCTTGGTGCCTGTCTCACCTTGAATCAAATGGCATATTTAAGAGAAAGATTAAGGTCACGGGTTTAATCCATTTCGGGTACACAAATTGCCCACTAAACCTATTGTGTCCCAAGACCACGTGGAACCAAGTGATACAGTTGCAACAGAAAAGTGGCTAGAAGATAAGATGATAAGGATAATTGCTGAATTAGTTGTCATTTGAATTGTGAAACCAGTCACAAACCCACGCTATGCATGGGAATATATCATTCTTTACAAATATATCATCTAAGAGTTAGGTCTTTTTGAATATATATTACTGTCAGTTTTTTTAAGACATTCTCTCTTCTTCCCGTATGTTTTAAAAATATTTAGTATTCTAAGTGTGTATATATATATATATATAATGTGCTATGTTTTCCTTTTTTATTTCTACAACTAAATATTTTTAAGGAGATTATCATGTTAATCAAATCTCATAACAAATTTAAAATTATTATTACTCAAATAATTGATAGGTACATTCAAATATTACAATTGTTCTCTTTGATTATTAAATGTTATTTTATTGCATTATAAAGAATTAAAAATAGTATATAAGTTTTTTTTTTTTTTTTTGGTTCTCTTTTATTGTTAAATGTTATCCTATTCTATTATAAAGAATTTAAAATAGTATATAAAAATATAATATTATTTTATTACATAACATGATTTGGATAATTTAGTATTTATTATTATATCTTTTTATTTTCTTCTCATCTTATCTTATTCACCATTTAAATTCAGTCACACCCTCCATATCATTAAATTATATATATTTTCTCTCATTTAAAAAAAAAAATTAAACATATAATATTTTACTTAAATTCAAGTAAATAAAATTTTCAAATTCTCACTTTCAACATATCTAAGAATTAGCTCAAACCAAAACTATATGTGATGAGAAACTCACAAAACATACCACCAAAATGCATCAACCCAAAGTATTGAAAGTAAAGTTGCAAGAAAGAATATATATATATATATATATATATAGAGAGAGAGAGAGAGAGAGAGAGAGAGAGAGAGAGAGAGAGAGAGAGAGAGATCACATATTCTAGGAGAGAATGTGAGAGAAATAGCGAAATTATATAAAATAAGGTGAGTAGAAGAATATTCAAAAGAAAATGTATAATTGTAAATAACAAATTATCCAAGTTATGCTATGTAGTAGAATAACATTATATAAAATCAATGGATAACATTTAATAATAAAAAAAAATAAAAAAGATAACAAATTAAAATATAACCAAATGCATAAACCTAAAGTAGAGTTCAACAAAAAATTCTTCAACCTAAATTAGATGTGCAACAAAGAATTAAAAAATTCACCCAAAGAAATAAGAGAGAGAGAGAGAGAGAATATTCAGTTGCTTGTGTGAGCAAAATATAGATAGAATAGAAGAGAGAATAGCAAATATTTATAATAAAAAAAAAATGGGGAGAAGAAGAGTCAAAATAAAATAAATATGAAGGGATGGAGGAATTGTAAGGTTTATAGAGTAGTGGGGAGAAAAAAAGTTAAAAGTGGAGGAAATGTTAGAGAAAGAGTAATTGTAAGGTAATAAATTAATAAGGAGAAAAATAATTAAAAAGGAGAGAGAAAATGTTAAAAATAAGTGGATGATGTGGCGGCTAATGTGTCTTAATAGGAGTAAGACATACTTGCTTCCAAAGAAATTTGGGTTATTGTTTCTTGTTAAAACAACAAATTGTATTCTTCTTTATACAGACTAAAATCTATAGAGGAAGTGAGGAACAAACAGTAACATGTCAGATTTGGCTTTAGTGAATCAGTCTGGTTGCCAAGTCAAATAACACTACATGATATCCTTAAGCACAAAGGTTACTTCCTTACTGTGATCCTTACTACTGATTTCAGCTCTTCTATGCAAAATTGTGGCTTTAAGATCATTCTCCCTGGACAAATTACACTACTGGAGAGAGTGCTTCTGGCATGAGCAGCTTGGCTTATTTTCTCTCTAAGGATACAATTGACCATTTTAATACAGTGATCAAGCCTGCTGTTATCTCTCTACGTTTTATTTTTTCATGAACCCAAGATCTACCTTTGCAGAGAAATACTTTGTCTTGTTCTGCCTTGTGTATTGTGTAACTGGTATAGCCTACGTGTTGGCCATAGTTTTTGAACCTGGTACAGCCCAGCCCATGAGTAACAGAAGCACACATTAAAAAAAATGACAGAATTTTCCTCTACACTGGTTTGGTTTGGAGGAAAGTTCCTCTCACCCACGGAAACTGAAAAGGAAAAAATTTGGCTTCAAACGTTTTTGGAGCTATCTTGCTTCAACCCATGCTTACACACAAGACTACCCCTCTTCCCGAAAGTTTAGTGGGGACTACTTTACAACGGTGGACGACCACCTGAGGGGGTTTACTGCACAAGGCCCCTGCAGAGGAAAAGCTTTATCTCAGCGATGCTTAGCATGATGTGGTGATTAAAGAAGACATCTATGTGTAGTTTTAGTTACGTTACTTTTTTAATAAGTCATATGACTTGTTTAAATAATACACATGAATAATTTTATAAATCACCACATAATAACTTGGAAAAGATAGCTCCAAACATGTTTTGAGCCGAAGAAAATATCAGCTTATCAATTTAAATTTTTTTTATATTATTTATTTTCACTGACAAGGTACTGTTTCTTTCAGTGGTCAGTTCTTCCAGTTGTTTTGACTCTCATCGCCACACAGCCAAAAGATAGTGAATTTATGAAGATTTTAACTGATCTATGCTACTCTAAGTGGGCTTTGGAAGGATTCATCATTGCAAATGCTGAAAGGTAAGGCAAAATTATCCTTCCTCTGAAGAGAGTAACTTTTTTTTTTTTTTTTTTACAATTAGTGGTGGTAGGGGATGTGAACCCAGGTTCCCCAATTGAGAGAACTGAGCTATGCCATTGAGTTATGTGGCTCTTAGTCTGAACAAAGTAACTTACATATGTGTGTGACGTACATGTTGCACCTATTATACATGCAACATGCGTAACCAAACTAAGCTGCAAATTAAAGTTCAAGTTTCTAACTCTCCATATATATCAAGGAAACATGGATTAACTGGCTGGACTCCTAACGCAAAAAATTCAACACACATCTTAATTGGGTTTTGATTTTCTTTATATCAGACCTGGGATACAATTAAATATTCATGTCTGTGAATAAACCCCTTGGATTGAGGTTTGAGCTGCTCAAATCTGGTAAAACCCATTTTTGCCAATCATGAGCTGGATCCCGAATCAAGATACTTGAACGGCCATTAATTAGATTATATATGATTTCTAATCCCCCCCCCCCCCCCCCCTCTAAATGATTACAGTTTCCCTGATGTTGTATTATCTTTGCACTACAGGTATTATGGAGTGTGGCTGATAACTAGGTGTGGTTCGATCACTTCTAAAAAGTGGTTATAACCTTCATCATTGGAGTCTATGTTTAGCCATCCTTATCCTAACTGGAATTTTTAGTCGTGTGATAGCATTTTTTTGTATGCGGATCTTCCAAAAGAAGTGAGATCAGACTAATTGACATTCTTTTTCCATACTACACATACACAAACCACAATTTATGCTACTTTGAGAGGATTCTATTACTGTAACATTGTCATGAAAATGAGATAAAGGTTCATTAAAGTTCTCAGTTTAATCTGCTGGCTAACACAGACTGAATCATGTAAAAGGTGTTTGAACAGATCATGTTGTATATCATAGGATTTAATGGTGCAAACTTTTGATGAGGGTTGGTTGGCGTCTCTAGGGAAGAGGGATCTGTGAGAGGTTGTACATTTAAATCCAGTTTTGTTTCTGTTTTCTTGTGTGTAGAACTAGTGGTTCCACTTTCTCATCTCACATAATAGTGAGTAGGGCCTCCTCAAAACAGTTTTAAGGCCTAATTAATGCCACATTTATTAGTGTTGCCTTTTTATATTATAATTTTTTTAGTTTAAAGTTCATTATTCTTACTTAGTGAAATGTAAAGTTACTAATTAATTTATGGTAGGATAATAGTAATAAAATAGATTTTAAAACGTAAAACCACCTAGCAACGTCAACTTGCCAAAACAAAGACAAATTTTAAAGCGTAGTATCACTTTTATTTATCAAACACATAATTCAAAGAATTAATACTTAACAAATCAAACTAATTTCATATAATCATAATAATATCATGCATGGTTCAAGCATAAAATTTAACCAAAATAAAAATAACAATCTATTATGCTTTTTTTTTTTTTTTTTGAAGAAGAAAATCCTTTGGGTAAGGAGATGCATGATGAAGGATAGGAAAGCTAGAATCTAATTTTTGATTGTGATATTAGTGTTGATAGAAAGAGAAAGAGATTGTTTGTGTATGATCGTACGGGATGTTCAATAACTAAAGTTGACAATCTACCATGCGGCATGCAGGAGACGCATGTTTACAAAAATTGAATCCTGAACTTGTTATCTAGAATTAATTGCTCATCATTGATAACTCAACACATTTACAACTTCTTCTTTTTTTCAAACAATTTAAAATTTCAATTGAGTTGGATTTTTATTGGTTGACAACGTTAACATTAGGGTCTTACTTGAGTAGGGAAAAGAATAAACAACTCATTTATGATATTTTATTAAAAACTAATTATTAAAATAAAATTTGAGGCCTTGTTCTAATAGGTGGCCTTAATTATTTAGGAGATATTATTTTGTGTGGATCACATAATTGAGACAAATTGATAAATAATTAATAACTCTGCTGTAAATTAACTAAGAAATCTAAATTGGATTAGCAGTTTCAAATGCTATATATGTGCATACAATACATAGAAAACAACAAAATCATCTTTGTTAGCTTTTTCCTGTTTACTACGATTTGATTATTCCTTTCTACAGTTACATGGCATGCATACAAAAAAAAAACTATCTTTGTTACCTTCTTCCCTTTTACAAATTATTACAATGGAAATGATTATCATTTTTAAACAGTTAAATGACCGAAGCTAAACTGTCTCATAAGTACAGACATACATGTAAGGTTGTTTCTAACGATTGGAACATACAATACATCGAAAAATATACAATTACCAATCCAGCGAATGACAGTTTTTCTCACCAGTGAACAATGTCTGTATGATTCTTCTACACGCATCTCAACAAAGTTATTTCGTGCTTTATCGTAAGGGTCTTTGCTTCATAGTCATCCACTGATGATCATGGCTTTTAATACTACAAGTTTTATTATTTTTTAATATGACGGTGATATATAATTTTTAGTATTAATAAAAATGATATTAAAAGTAAGTCCGTATAGAATGATATTATTTTAATCTTCATCAAAAATTGAAAATATATTACTTTAATCACAATTTGTCATATTGTAAATTTTTTATTAAAAAAAAAAAGTGAAGATTGTTTCGATAGGGAAGCCCTCAAAAAGACCTATGATTTCGAACTAAGTGCCAAGAGATCTTGGGTTCGAGTACTAGTATTGACCCATACTTCGTAATATATATGCAGAAATCGTGGTAATAAGGTTGAGTAGTGATATGCACTGTTGTGTGTTGGTGGTATATATCCATGAGTTTACCAAAAAGCCTAAGTGACAATGTACCATAGGGCGTGAGAAATCATGGTAATGGGGTCGAGTAGTCTTTTTTTTTCTCAAAAAATAAACAACTAAATATTAGACAATCATTTTCTTTGAGACATCATTTGGACCATCCTTCATGCCTTTTTGGTGTTTTTGCCCTTTGCTGCTCAGATACATTTCACCTTATAACAATATAATTATATTGTTATTGTAGGATCTCGATTTACAGTCCAAGCCCAAAACGTATGGGATGTTGGCCCAATGAGCCCAATACAATAAATTTGTAGAGAGTGGGTTGAAGAACTAGACCTTAATGAATTGAACAATAGATAAATTTAATTTGAACAACTATAAAACACAAACAAGAGACTTGATCTTCATATATTTTCAGTTCGAGGAGGTCCTCCTTGTATAAATTAATCACAGTTGGATACAAAGATAATTTAGATTGCTACAGTCTTTTCTTTCCTCTTTTTTCCGATCTCTTCTTCATGAAGAGTCTTTCACATTATATATCCTCCTTTGGACCATCTTCATCCTACACCTGTTGATCATCCGAGCCCTTACTTGAGTACCTGTCCCATTAGACATCCTCTCTGATTTTCTGTGAGTTGTGGTAGCCAAGGTAACATTGTTTAGAGGTCTTCTCCACATAGATGCAGCCAGAAAAGTAGCTGCAATGCATTTAATGCGATGGTGGCAGCTTTCCCTTAGATATTTTTAGGTTTTCTTCCTTCTCGTATGTTCATGAGACATGTTCCTATCATTGGAGCTTCTTGGAAGATCACTCTAATTGCTAGAGTACATACTTTGAATTATATTCATCATGTCCGAGGAGGAGTTCCTCCTTGGACAATCCTTTCATTTGTTCCCTACTTATGAGATTTTAACTGGGAACATCTAATAATTATTTGCTCTTTCTCGAACTTATCAATGTTCTCAGACAAAACCCAAGGCCCAATATACGATATTGGGCCCTCACCCCTACAGTTATATATCAACTTCACAACCATCCTCACTTCTTTTAACCATTTTTTTTTTTTTTTTAATAATTTTTCGAGGCTTGAATTTCTTTCCTTTTTTCCATAATATGGCTTTCTTGTTCCAATCACTATTTTTTGTTTCAATCATGCCTAATAAAGACGAAGAAAACGAATATTTAATTTAAGCCGGCAACGACAAAATCCTTAGGACGTTGTCTTATAAGTTGGTTGTATCAACGATGCTAGCTAGCTAGCTAGCATCACTCCTGCTTGAACCATTCTCTACATCTTGAACTCTGAAACCCCACAACTCCATTATATACCCGTTTTATAAGCCCCTAATTATTGTTACATTATTTCAAGACTTACCTGCAGCTTCCAATCACCAAATGAGCTTCTTCAAGATTTTTAACTTGAGGAAAATTTTCACCTTAGCCATTTTAGTTTTGAGTTTGGTGCACTTGGTCCAGTGCCAATATGAGAGTGCCAACGGCTCTATGACTATACAGAATCTCCTATTCAATAATCAGCACGCCTACAGCCAGATTATTTCCAATCTGAGTGCTATTGTTGGTCAGGACATTGGCAACCAGTCTAGCTTCTGCATTAAGGATTGGTGAGTTGGTTCATTTTACTTTGCAATATGTTTGGTTGCTCAGAAAAATGCTTGGAAATAGTTGGATCCAAACTAGGAAAAGCCGAAAAAGGTTCTTTCCGTTTAAAATTATAACCATTTTTATGGTTCAGATTATATACTACATGGTCTTTAAAAAACAAAAATTAAACATTATATATCTAAAGTTTTTTTTATTTTTTAGAAGATTATACGTCTAAAGTTAAATCTAATATCATGTCATTTAAAATATATCTTCTCTGTTTCAAATTAAATAAGTTGTGACTTATTCGTTTGTTTCGATGGAAAATATTATATAAAAATAGTCTTCTCTGTTTTTCGGTATTTGGTAGAATTTAAAAATTTTAAAAAAAAAAAAGTCAAAGAAAAACTATCTTTGATCAATATAAAAAGTATGACTTATTTTTAGAGATTGTTTTCTTCTAAATTTTTTTGGAAAAAAACTCTATCTTATAGCAAGCTAAATAAGGAAAATTAGAAAAAAAAAAAAAATTCAACTCATTTAATATTTCTACCAAACATAGGAAAATGAGATAGTTTTATAGAAAACACTTTTTAGAAAATGAATTATTTTCTAAAAAATATTATTGTCGAAACAAACAAAGCGTAATGGAAAATGAGAAACTGATTTTACTAGTTGGCCCTTGAGAAACTCTCTTTTAATTTTATTTTTTTAATTCTTGTTTAGTGATAGTATTATCTTTGACCTCCAAAAAAAATTTGTAGTTACTAAAAATAGTATGTTAAAATAATAAAATATGAACCATGTATGATTCCGGTACTTGTCAATTATTACTTGTTGATGTGTTTTGCAACGTTTAGATGCTTATTCAATTCTTAGTCTTGAAATTGACATAACATGTATCCAAAAATATATCTTTATTGATTCATTTTGTCGCATTCCCACCATACTCCATCTTAGTTTTTCACAATTTTATGATATCGTCATGACCGTTGTAATCGTGTCCTGTATCCATAGACCATATATATGGCTACTTCTTAGATGAAAACAAAAGAAATTAAGAAGTAAAGTTTTATTACATTTGAGAATGACTCCACTCAAGATTAATAGATGAATTAGGACAATTGGAACAAATTCTAAAAAGGGAAAAAAAAAAAAAAAAATGAAGTGTGTGGAGTTAAAGTGGTTTAGTCTGCGTCTTTCTTTAAAGTGGTTTAGTCTGCGTCTTTCTTTTTCTTTTTTTTCTTTTTTTAGATTTGAGCCATGTTTTGGGTTTTCGGGAACATTTCTTATTCTATTAGCAAAGAGAGTTGAAGTAATTTAGTCTACGGTTTTTTTTCTTTTTTTTTTTATTATTATTATTACTTTTTTTAAGATTTGAGTTATGTTTTGGGGGGCTTTCGGGAACTATTTCTTATTCTATAAGCAAGTGTTGAAGTAGTTTAGTCTGCGTCTTTTTTTTTTTTTTTTTTTTTTAAGATTGAGTCTTGTTTTTGGGTTTTTGGGAACTATTTCTTATTCTATTAGCAATAATAACGTGTTATGATTTAAAATGGAGATATAATAATTTAGTATTTTAGAAACCTTTGGCACTTGAAAGAGGTAAGAAATTGAGAAATATTAGGTGTTTGTGTTTGATGGGAAGATGGACAACCTATATAAATAAGCATGAGGAAGGTAATATATATAAATATATATATATATATATATATATATATATTTATATATCTCCCTTTAGAGATCAATAGGTATGAGAGAGAGGGAGAGAGAATTTGGAGGTTTCTAAGGATTGTGGAACAAAGTTATAGCTTTAGCACTTGATGCAACAAACACAAATATGCCTGAATAGTTAAGATGGTAAGGATTAAGGAAGTCAAATATCTTTGTACATGCCAAAAAACCTAAGGCTTCATTAAGTTGGTAGGCTGATGCTGCCAATTCAAGCAAAAGAAATACAGATAATTCCAATTCAGTGGGCACCTGTTTATAAATGTGGTGACCTTACGGGTTTGATTCTTTTTCTTTTTCGCGTTCCTTGATAAGAACTAGAATTTGAAGCAACAAAACCACAGGAACGTATTAGCCCGAGAAGGCCACTCATTGCTGAGGTAGTTGAACATGGGAGCACAGTTGCTGGGACTGAAGTCAAATCATCAATGGAGTTCTGTTTCACCTTTAGAACACCATTTGCTGCCAAGGTAGCCAAGTACGGGAGCACAGTCGCAGGTACATAATTATAATGGTCCAAAAAAAAGGCATGATACATATAATGACGTTTTAGGACTCCGTTCCTAAAATTATATGACTCCAACCTGCCCCATCTCATCATATAAATAACCTCATCATAGAAAGTCAAAATTCCTAGTGCTAAATAACCAGGTGCAAAAATATCATCCTTAGGAAGGCACCCAACACGACGTATACTGAATTGAAGATAGTCAGTCATTACTTGACCTTCCACACGAAACTGATCTAAATTCAACTGGTGCTTAAGGACCCAATCAAGTTTGTGACAATCTTTTAACATCCATACTCTAAGATCAGACTCATCAACACACGCGTAATGAAGATACCCATCTGAATCCCCAAGGCAATCGCTATTTCGAACGCCATATCTCAACATGGGACCTGGTGCTATGATCACTCCAGACAGCTCTTCTTCCAGATCAAAAGTGATTATTCTCTGTTTCTTGGTCAACCAATAAAACCTTCCTTTGATATGAATATATTTGTTCTCGTTAAGATCGTCCTTGCAGTGGCAGACTTCCATGGAGGTTTTCCATTTTCCAGTTTCTGAGGAGTAAATAACGAAGGAATAAGAATTCTGGTCATATTTTTGACGCTGAATGCTCACCACTTTAAAACAAGAGGCCTTGTTTGATGAAGAGCCAAATGGGTAGAAAGCAAATGCAAAGATGTGACCAACATGGCAATTAGTGGGTCTAAGGGAAATCCATTCCCTTGTAATTGGGTTGCAAATGAAGATCACTAGCATTCGTTGTTCCAAAGTTTGACGACTTCTACAACAAACGAGTCCATTACTGGAACCCATTATGACAACTCCTTTTGCAGGAAAACTATCTCGTATCATAATTGGAACACAACGGTCGTCTTCAGAAAAAGGTCCACAGGTAGTAAAAAACGACATCCTACATCCTAAACGATCACCAGTAATATCACTACGCTGCTGAATAAGGAGGGTTGTGATGCCCCTGAGTTGGGACCTTTGGTGGTGAAGACGTAAGAAGGATGGATCAGATATAAGGTTCTTCCACCTCTTGGAGACACACTTGAAACGTGAAAGTTGCAAAGCTGAAAATCGGGATAATATTTCCATTGCAAGATCATCATTTGAAAAGATGGCTTCCATCTTTCTTTAGATCAAAGACTAGAGTCACCACAGGAAAGCTTCTGCAAAAGATATAAATAAGAAAATTTTACTAATAAGATAAATTGTCACTACAATCTTCTGTCAAAAATATTAATGAAGAATAGAAATAAAACTAATTGACTTAGTGAGGTGAGATGAATGGGGACAACGCTAATGGACCATATGTCAATCGCTGTTGATTTGTGTGTGATAGTGTCTATGATTTGATTTGCTCCAAATTAACATTTTAAAAATCCATCAGGTTCCTACATCTTTCAGGCTGATCCCAGGTCAATTGAATTGAGTAGAGGTCAGCCCTTTTGTAGAATTCGTTTGATTCATTTAGGGCTATCCAGGTAGGTTATAATTTTCATAGAGAGGACTCTTACATTTAAACCATTTAGCACTGAAAATTCAGCTCAAAAGTAGTTCTCCATAATTTACCAAAATTCTATTAAGGTGACAAACTCAAATCTGTAATAGAAAGATTTCTGTAAAGAAAAATTCTCACAGTAACTTTACTTAGAGAAGTCCATTTATATTGAAACATAATTCAATATTAAAGCTATGGATGTTAACTTTCAATCTAAAAGTCCTAGGCTTCCAAAAAACACTCTGTTGTTTATTATTCCAAAACTAGGCTTTGATATCTGTAACACATTTTTAATCATAACACAGAGAAGGAATTACAAGGTAGACAACATTGCAAAGAAATTTTATAACTTGTGAAGTGTTAACACAAGGAGTCATACACTAATCCTAAACAAAATCTGGAATTTTACACAGTGGGAAAAAAAAAAAGGCTTGAAAAAGCTGAATAAGGAACTTTAAATCTAATATCAAGATACACAGATGCAACATGAACAAGAGCCATTGTACCCCCATACCTTAAAGCTTCTTTTAATGAATTATTCATCAAATTTAATCAAACTCATGTCTAAAATCAAACGTATTTAACTTCTTACTCTAATACTCGTTTCACGGCCGGCCCTTCCCTTAGGCGAGTTAGGCAATTGCCTAAGGCCCCCAAGTCCCAAAATTTAAGAAAAGAACCAACCGGGTAGTAGAAAATTTAGTTTCAAATGAATTACAAAAATAATCTGGCACATCCTTTTAACCAAAAAAACAAAAATTTTGGTAAATCCTATTAAACATTGGTTCTAAACAAAATCATTGACCGGATAAACTACAAATCCGGTCTAAGAGATTAACCACAAAACAATCACAAATCAAAACCCTAAAAATTTTACCTTTCTCTCTAGTTTCTAGTCTCTGCTCTCCGCCTCTCTCTAGTCTCCAGTCTCCACTGTTCAGTCTGGTCTCATCTGCCTCAGCCTCTCTCTGATTCTCTGCTCTCCGCCTCTCTCAAGTCTCAACTGCTCACCTCACCGTATCAGGTTCTGTGGTTCAGGAAGGAATCAGGTATAAAATTATAAATATTTGGGCTTTTATTTGTTAAGAACTTAACTTAAGATAACTTTGTTTATTTGGGCCCTCCCTGGCTGGTTTTGTAACTTTGTTTATCACTTATCAGTGGCTGCCTGGACCCTCCCTGGACTGGGCGTTAAGTTTGGGCCTTCAAGTTTTTTTTTTTTTTTTTTTTTATTTTTTTTTTTATTTTTTTTTTTTTTATAGAGAATGAAGCTTGCTACTATTATTCTTCAAAATTGGCTAAATCAGCCTGCACAATATGGTGAATGTCTAGTTGTACATCTTCTATCCAGACAGTTAAATTTGGCTCACTCAGACTCTTCTTGCCAATGCATGTGCTACATTATTCCTTTGACGGTATACATGAGAATATCTAACAAATTGGAGAGCATTTGACAAACATTTAACATCCGGGAGAATATGCTCATGTAGAGCTAGGGACAAATTTGTTATAGATAGGATTTGTTTTGTGTTTTTTTTTTTTTTTTTTTTTGGGTGGGTCTTATTAATAAGTCTTGTGTTAGTGTTATGGTTGTGCTTAAATTTTTGTTATGCTTGTGCTTAATTTTTTTTATTTTTTAATTTATGCAGGTTGAGATTGCTAAAAACTTGTTATTGTTCAATGAAACTACAATAATACTTTTTATATAAATCAAGTTCTATTTATCATTTGCTCTACACTTAAAAGTCATTTTTTATTTTAGTCTTTATAAATATATTGTTTGATTAGAAATTTTTACTATAAAATATGCATCTGGATATGAAAAACTTAAAAAAAGAAAAATTAATTGAGTCTAAAAAATGATCAATGGATAAATTTGTTATTAGTAATAAATAAAATATAACACAAAATTTAGATGAAAATATCACAAATGAGCAAGAAATTCACCAAAATAATTTAGAAGAAAATGATGTTCAATTTTGCAATACAACAAATCTTAATAATGAATTTCAAAATAATTTAGAAGAAAATGAAAATAATGATTGTAAGGACACGATTCGTAACGAACCATAACAGTATTGGGTTCGTACGTGAAAATGCTCAAACAATATCATTTGTAGAGCGTGGGTTTGAAAGGCTATGTTTTAGTCACCAGGCGGTGAGTCCTTTCGTGGTGTTCATACATGGCTAAGTCATTTTCGCCTTAGGAGTCTTTCTCCTGGAGGCGGGCTGTGAAGCTTTTGTTTTTGGCCATTTTTCCCCAGCCCCCCTTATGAATTACTTTCTTTTCCTTTTATACTAGCCGGTGTTTTTCTATCCTTCGTCCACGTGTGTAGGATCGACATTCCAAGACTGATACTTGTCCCATCAGCCCATACCCGGAGTGGTTGGGGGTGGTTGAAAAAGCTGGAGAGTATGGCTCTGTCAAGTGCAGAGTATTGAATTGCAATAAGGGCAGCTTTCCCCGGTCGTTTACACTTTCCAGCATACCCTTTTCTATTGGCACAGATATTTTAGATTTTTTCCCAAGTTGTTTCTATACCATTTTTGCCCTTTCTTCCGAGGAGACTTTAGACTGGCCGAGGACTAAATCGTCCTCGACTGTATCCCAATGCTATTTTGTACTTGCATTACAGTGTCTGGGCCATGACCTTCCTCGGCTTGGGCCTTTAGGCCCCAACGAATAAATGGAGCTGGCCCAAAAATTGTTGGGCCCCACAATAGCCCCTCAAAATCTTGCTGTCCGGCCTCTTGATTGGAGAGGAGGGTTTTGGTAATACCGAGCCTTTTATCATGGCTCATTTAATTCAGCCTTTCATTAATGCTGGCGGTTATCCATCTGCCCAGGAAACGTACCGGTCTACGAGACATTCTTTTGAATTTACTCCTGACGCGTTCTCGCCGTTTGGTTATCCGAAACGCGCTTGTAATGACTTTTATTTATGAGACTACTTAAATTCGATGGTTTGTTTGATGACGTGGGGAAGTGGAACGAGTACATCCTCGTTTACAGATTCTCTTGGAAATCCGGATAAATTAAATACCTTCCGTTTTGCCCTTCATATAAGAAGAAAAGTAGGAGGCTATTGCTCTTGTATAGAGACCCTTTTAATCCTTCTGAGATCTGAAATACTTAGCCTCCCCTAGAGTTTACTTTACCCGCTAGTTATACATTAAATCGTGATACGTTCACCATAATAATAAGTAATGAAGGAATCATACCCCTCCCGAAAACACCATGTTCTAATAAAGCTCGAAATGGCTCGGTCAGGGCAGAGATGGCGAAGACTCAAGATCTGTCTCACCTTCCTTTCAGCCAAAATCCGAAGCAGGGGCTCGTCACGTCAAACTTTCGGCATGACTGAGCCGAGGACACCCGTTATCAGTACCAGCCGCTCTCTGATGAGCATAGCTAACATGGCACCAATGTGTTAGGAGTCAGGACTGACGCGGGGACTAAATGCTCCCACTTCTTCCTCTCTTCGTTCACTGGTGCCTCCTTTTGCCTCTCTTTCTTCTTCTTTCCACCACCAGATCCATCCTGATGCTTTTCCTTCTCCCTCTTTTGCTCCTCTTTCTTTCTTTTCATCTCCTCCATCTTCTTCTGAAGAAGGTCCTTCTCTCAATATGGGCGTTACTGGGGCAAAGTTTGGAAGGACTTCAGAGACGAGTTTAAAAAGGCATCTGACTGTTTACTTGTTTGCATTGTTGTTGTTTTTTTTATTATTGTTTTGGTAATCCACCTTTTGTATAGGCTTGTTTAAGCCCTTCTTTGTACGTTGTAATACATCTTTATATTAATAAAAATTGTTATTACTTTACTTCACATTTTCTATCTCTATATTTCCGAAATGATAACGCGGTGAATAGACGTACAATCTTGTAAATTCTTTTTATTTTCAAACCTTGACCGACGTCCAGGACCAAAATCCTAGTTAATAAAAAGACCTTGCTCTGTGTTTATAGGAACTATCCGACTTAATAATACTGAATCAAACAAGTGATACTTAGCGCTGAATCCCTTATTAGACAGAAAAAGAAAGGACGTTATGATGAGCTTACTGAGTCGGCCTGGCACAATACCGTCGACCTTAGAGCACAATACCTGGGGCCGTAGTCCCTTATCAAAGAAAAAAGGCGCTATTATGAACTTACGAGTGCTATTTGGCACAATAATATAGCATTGAATTAACGACACCTGGGGTCAAAATATTTGCTGAGGAAAAGATATTATCATAACTTTAATAGAGTTGTTTGGCACAACAATGTCGACCTGCGAAAACAACACGTACCCCGAAATAGCCAAAATGGCAACTGAATGCTCGGTGCGGGGCAGGAAGTAATCATCCGAAGACACCTAACCCCACAAAAATGAACCAGGTTGCCAAGTAATAAGGCGCTTCACCATCTTCTTAACAACTTTAACAGCCTTAACCTTTTATGGTATTTGAGCCGAGGATTGAGTAACTTGGAATTTTTTATTAAGCTGCCGACCTTACGAAACTCAGTTTTCCCTCAAAACCTGGGTTTTCTCATCTAAGTAGTTGGTTTCCCCATAGGTTTGAGTCCGAGGACCATACAATACCTTGGTTCTATCCAAAACTCAGTTTTCTCATCCAAGTAGTTGGTTTCCCCATAGGTTTGAGTCCGAGGACCATACAATACCTTAGTTCTGTCCAAAACTCAGTTTTCTCATCCAAGTAGTTGGTTTCCCCATAGGTTTGAGTCCGAGGACCATACAATACCTTGGTTCTGTCCAAAACTCAGTTTTCATAAGTAGTTGGGGGAATTATCCCCTCGGCTATGGCGTGGGACCTTAGTTTAAAGGGACCAGCTCCTCGGTTAAGCCCCTAGAACCATCCGTGCTATTGACGCCACAAAGCACAGCCCCTATTGAAGAAACGTAGCCCCTAGTAGGACTTTACTCTAAAAAACTATATCCAGCTACTGAAAATGATGTGAAGGATGGTATCAACCCACCACCAGTGCCAAGACACAAGCCTTCCCCACAGACGGCGCCAATTGTAAGGACACGATTCGTAACGAACCATAACAGTATTGGGTTCGTATGTGAAAAGGCCCAAACAATATCATTTGTAGAGCGTGGGTTTGAAAGGTTAGGTCTTAGTCACCAGGCGGTGAGTCCTTTCGTGGTGTTCATACATGGCTAAGTCATTTTCGCCCTAGGAGTCTTTCTCTTGGAGGCGGGCTGAGAGACTTTTGTTTTTGGCCATTTTTCCCCAGCCCCCCTTATGAATTACTTTCTTTTCCTTTTATACTAGCCGGTGTTTTTCTATCCTTCGTCCACGTGTGTAGGATCGACATTCCAAGACTGATACTTGTCCCATCAGCCCATACCCGGAGTGGTTGGGGGTGGTTGAAAAAGCTGGAAAGTATGGCTCTGTCAAGTGCAGAGTATTGAATGGCAGTAAGGGCAGCTTTCCCCGGTCGTTTACACTTTCCAGCATACCCTTTTCTATTGGCACAGATATTTTAGATTTTTTCCCAAGTTGTTTCTATACCATTTTTGCCCTTTCTTCCGAGGAGACTTTGGACTGGCCGAGGACTGAATCATCCTCGGCTGTATCCCAATGCTATTTTGTACTTGCATTACAGTGTCTAGGCCATGACCTTCCTCGGCTTGGGCCTTTAGGCCCCAACGAATAAATGGAGCTGGCCCAAAAATTGTTGGGCCCCACAATGATGAAAAATATAATATAAAAATATTAAATAAACATTAATTTAATTAATATATAAGTATAAAAAGGGCCCCATTTTTAGTTCTCGTTTTAGGCCCCAAAATGTCTAAGGCCATTCCTGTTTCCTTCTCATCCTCTCTCTGCCTCAACCCATGTCACACTGTGCTCCATGGCTGGCCACCAAGCTCTTCTTCTAAACCTCCATGGTCGAAGCTTTTCAAGCTCATCACCTCCAACCACGCACCACTGCCGAAACCCAGCCAAAATCAAATCACGACCACCACCACGGCCAAAACCCAGCCAAAATCAACACATACATAAACATACACATACACATACAAATACACATAAACATACATACACATACACATAAATATACATATACATAAATATAAACACACATACACATAAACACGTACAAACTCACATAAACGTAAACATACACACACATAAACTTAAATATAATCACACATAAAAGCTCAATTTAGCACACCAAAGTAACTAATGAAATTGTTTAAGGATTGATGTTAATTTGCAATTTTTTCGAGTCTATTTGAGAGTTTAATTTTTCTCAGTTTGTATTTGTGTTTATGTCTATGTCTATGTATGTTTATGTTTATATGTGTGTGTTTATGTGTATGTATGTTTATATTTGTTTGTTTTTGTTTATATTTGTTTATGCGTATTTATGTGTATGTATGTTTATGTTTGTTTATTTGTTTTTGTGTATGTTTGTTTGTGTTTGTGTCTATGTATGTTTATGTATATGTTGTTTATATTTGTATTTATAAATATAAATATATATAAACATACACACATACATAAACATAAATGAACATAAATATAAACACACATGCACATACACATAAATATAAACATACACATGCACACATATAAACATACACATACACATACACACTCATACACATACACATACACATACACATACATAAACATCCACACATACATAAACATACATAAACATAAATGAACATAAACATAAACACACATGCACATATACATAAACATAAACATAAACATAAACATACACATACACACACTCATACACATACACATACATAAACACACATACACATATACATGTATTTTTAGTTCTCGCCTTAGGCCCCAAAATGTCTAGGGCCGCCCCTGCTAGCAACTGCAGACTCGTGCCTTGTGTCTTAATGTGATCCACTTCACAAACAATCGCCACTTGTGGACCAATTTCTTGGCCACTTCAAGAGCTTCCTGAAGATTTGCATTCGCTCTGTGTTTCCGTGATCAAGATCCAACACACAGTAGGTGATCAAGTTATTGGAACAAAAATACCTCTCAAGGATGTTCAGTTGCAGAGGTTGGAAGACTATGGAATTCCCTCTCTAGATTTTCTCTCAATTTTTGCAGCCATCTTCCTCTCTTGAGATCAGGGTTCAATTTTGGCTTTTATTCATGCAGGGTTTGAGGTTGATGTGGCTACAAAATCAGCCCTGGAAGTAAAAATCCATAACTTCCATAATAAGGTCTTACTCAACAAAACATGTGACTACTGAAAATTTCTATCTAGAATTCATTTTTGCTCAACCGAGCTCTGGATTTTTCTTGAGCGAGGTTTTTAGTCTTGCACAGTGAACAACAGGTTAAATCTTCAACCCAAATTACACCCTTTCATGGTACATAACTCAAAATTACTACATATTTTTGTCATGAAATTAACCAACATTAAAATCCTAACAGATTGGCTTTAAATTCCTGCCAATGAGATGTGCATACAAACAACTAAAACAGAAAGCCAGTTTAGAAATTTCTAGCATTAGCTTCTAGCATCAGTTTTAATTCATCACCCCAAAAGCAATAGCACTGGAAGGTAGAGATATGGAACTTCTTGACATGTTTAATAGGATCCTGCATAGGCTGAACAGTCTTGGTTTATTACCTTGGTTCTGAAAATTATTATAAATCTTGATAGTTTTTAGACCCCTTAAAACCACAATCAGATTAACCTAGGTAATTAGTCAAGTGATTATTTAGTCAAATTAACAAATTTAGGTTAACACAAATATATCATATCAATGTATAGCAGCGGAAAATTAAAAAAAACACAACGATATGATAACCCAGGAAAACCAAACCGGTAAAAAATCTGGGGAGGATTTAACCTAACTATCTTCAAGGTAAAAAGCAAATCCACTAGAAAGAATCGAAATTTTACAATAGCGACTTAGACCACTAATATCCTATTGCTACCCACCAGTAGAAACTTACTGACACAACCACATGCAAGCTCCGAGACCATGGACTCTTTCTTTCTTTGGCCTTTGCAAAACACAAACACCCACGTTTATGACTTTGAGATCCCACTCAAAGATTTAACAACACAAACTCTCCTGTTTATGACTCCAAGACCACCCTTGAAGGTTTAGACCATCAGCACCTTTGATAACTAGAGAAGGTAGCAACTTCTAAAACACTGGATCTTGAGATTCTTCAAGGAATAACACTGGTAAAAGACATAAGAGAGCTTTTGAGTACAAAACCCTAGATCTACAAAAGAGGCACAAGATGCACTTTAATCTCTCCAAAAAAAACTCTCAAAACCCCACCTAGGGTTAGCTTATAATGTCCTTTAAATACTGGAAAAAACGGCTCGCGATTTGGGCTTCAAACGGATAAGTTATTGCCTTTTTACGTTTGCTGATTTTGCTGATAAACGATTTTCGATCAATAAAAAATCACTAGCATCAATCGAGTATCAATCAAACCAACCAACTTGTAACTCATTTGTTTTTATCCCGAACTTGAGTTTTTTTGTCTTGGGCTTCAATGTAGACTATTCTAAACTAATGAGACTTAGTTTTTGTCATGGTTTGCCAACATTACAAACTCAAAACCTAACAAATCTCATCTTAGATTCTATGCATATTTTGAGTTTGGTTGATTGTGGGTTTAATTTTCTTCTGTTATTTATTAATGGGTGAAATTTCTGCTTCAGCTATGCCTTGTTCAACATGTTTGATGATTTGATACTTCTGGCAAAAGGTGGTCTTACTGTCTATCATGGACCAGTGAAGAAATTTGAAAAATACTTTGCTGGCCTTGGGATCCATATCCCAGAGCGTGTAAATCCTCCAGACCACTTAATTGACATTGTGGAGGGTATAGTGATACCAGGTGGCAGCTCAGGAGTGAGTCATGAAGATCTTGAGATGTAATTCCAGTTAGTGAAACCAATCCTGTTGGTTCTGGAATGAAGGTACATTCTTTTGCTGGAGAGTTATGGCAAAGTATGAAAAGCAATGTGGAACTACAACGGGATAAGATACGACTGAATTTTTTGAAGTCCAAGGACTTAACAAACCGGAGAACTCCAGGTCTATGCCAGCAATACAATTACTTTGTTGTGAGGTAAATAATTGATTATGTTTCCAGATAACCTTGAAATCACACATTTTTCAGATAATTGATTTAGTGAAATCTACAACCTGGTACCTGGTATCTGGTTAGCATAATAAAATTCCCAAAATCTAAAACATGGTTCTTCAAAATTACTAGGAAAGAAAAGGAAAAATGTGATAGAGCTGTTCTTTCTGAAGCATTTTTAACTTCTAGAAAATTTCCCTCCTTTGCCATGTATTATCTGAGAACCCAATGGAGGGTAAATGATTGTTGGTCATTCCAGTGAGTCATATTCCTTTAAAACATAATGCCATGTTAGTTCTCCATACCCATAATAGTACATTTTATTTAAATGATATGAAAATTTTGAGTTACCCCTACACTGATCATCAGTTCCATACTGCTATCTTTTCATTAGAAGTTGAAGCTTGATCTTCTCTATGCCCATGACATTTCAGGGTTGCTAAGCAGCGACTACGGGAAGCTAGAATGCTAGCAATGGATTATCTGATCTTATTACTTGCCGGAGCTTGCTTAGGATCACTTATTAAAGTGAATGATCAAAACTTTGGTGAAGATGCTTATATTTATACCATAACTGCAGTTTGTAAGTCCCATTATTCACAGTTAACCGCTTGGTATGACTTTCTTTGAATTTGCTTTGTTGATTTATACACAATATATATATATATATATATATATATATATATATATTAGTAGTGGTACATACTTGATTTGAGAAATCTGAATTATTGTTTCTCAGTTAAACAGCAAACTGCGTTCTTTATTCGTCCTAAAATCTGCAAAGCAATAATCAGTAACAAATTAAAAATGTCAGATTTGGCTATAATGAAGGAGTCCGATTGCCTAGTCAAATAAATTATATAGTACTACCTGGAATCCATATGCACGAAGGTTACTTACTGTGATCTCTATTGCTGATTTCAGCTCTTCTATGCAAGGTTGCGGCTTTGAGAACATTCTCTCTGGATAAATTACACTACTGGAGAGAAAGTGGTTCTGGCATAAGCAGCCTAGCTTATTTTCTCTCTAAGGATACAGTTGACCATTTTAATACAGTAATCAAACCTGCAGTATATCTCTCTATGTTCTACTTCTTCACGAATCCAAGATCTAGCTTTGCAGATAATTACTTGGTCTTGTTCTGCCTTGTGTACTGTGTAACTGGTACAGCCTATGCATTTGCCATCATTTTCGAATCAGGCATAGCCCAGCTGGTGAGTAAAATAAACACACATAGAAGAAAATATCAGCTTTCCAATTGTTATATAATTTTAATTTCACCTACAAGGCACTGTCTCTTGCAGTGTTCAGTTCTTCTTCCAGTTGTTTTGACTCTCGTGGGGACACAGCCAAAAAATAGTGAATTCATGAAGATTTTAGCGAAGTTTTGCTACCCTAACCGGGTTTTGGAAGCATTCATCATTGCAAATGCTGAAAGGTAAGGCAGAATCACACTTCCTGTCAATAAACTTACAAATGTGTACACTTACACTGTATATGTGTTGCACCCATTCTACATGGAACATGCTTATGGAAGAGTCTAACCAAACATTCATCCTATATCAATCTATATATTATCTAAAAGCTAAAGTATAATATTTATTATTATTAAACTCTTGTTGAGTCACATCAATATAACATTTCGGTCCACTTTGTCCACTTTGATCCATTCAGTCCATTTTAGTCTGGTTCAAACGATTATGCTCTCTCTCTCTCTCTCTCTCTCTCTCTCTCTCTCAGTTTGAATGCGTCTATCAATTATTTGAATAATATCAATTGTAATTATGTGATAAATTTTGATTATCATAATAATCTCCTTAAAAGAATGTGAAATTTGAAACTTAAAAATTTTAGTTGTGCAAAATGAAATTAGTAAAATATAATGCATAATAACAATAATTAAAATAATATGGAGCACTTCAAAAAAGAATAATATCAATTAAAAACACAAAAAATAATAAAATTATATATTTATAAAAATAGAGAGATGATAATTACTTTTAAAAATCGTTTAATTTTTAGGGAGAATAAATTATTTACAATAAAATTTAGAAAATAAATTATAAATTATAAATGGGTTTGCAACTAATTACAGTCAAAAGTTTCCAGCAAACCTATATTAAATAGCTTGACTCTAATGAAAACATATGTTAAGTGGGTCATGAATTTCTAGATCAAGCCTGAAATACAATTGAAAATTTCTTTTTTTTTTTAATATTTTTATTATTAAGTAAAGATATCATTACCATTATACAATTACTTTTAAATCATAATACAATTCAAATATTCATGTTTGTGAATAAGGCCTTCTTCATCAAGATACTTGGAAGTTGGAACAACCATTATTAGGATAATGTAGGATTTGTACCTTCTTTCTTCTCCTAAAGAATTAACAGTTTCCTTGGTGCTACTTATTGGATTTGCCCTGCAGGTATAATGGAGTGTGGCTGATTACTCGGTGTGGCTTCCTTCTTAAGAATGGCTATGACCTTCGTGATTGGAACCTATGTATATTTATCCTTATCCTTATAGGAATCATTAGTCGTGTGATTGCATTTCTTTGTATGGTGACCTTCCAAAGGAAGTGAGACCAGACTAACTGACATTCTTTTATAGTATAAAAATGCAAAGTTATTTGCCAATTTTAAGACTTACAAATTAACATGACAATGACTCATTGTTTCAATTTCACAACATAATAAATAAATAACCAAATTACTTCTTTGTAACTGGTGATAATGAGTTTGTAAGTTTTATGTTGTAAAATTTATAAGGGAAAAATTAATGAATGCTCTAAGAATATTAGTTGAACATTGGTTTAAAGTTTAACAGCTAATCTGCTGGCAAACTTCTACTCTCCAAACACTGCTAATACTACACAATTCCATTATCATTTTATTTTAAATACATTCCAAATTAGAGATATCTGAGTATTGCGTGGGCTGAAAATTTGTAAAGTTATGAATAAGAACTTTTACCATAGTAATGAAAAGAGAGGCAAACAGAACACATGCATACACAAACAAACAAAAGGAAAGACCTGTACAAGGAGAGGAAACATGGGATCGTTTCTAATTGTCTAAACTTTTATCTCAAGCTGATTACAAATTAGTTCAGCAACTTTTATTCCATCAAATTTTGTAAATTAGAAGAACAGGAAAGTTAAGAACTTGCTGGATAAAAATTGCAATTGGTTGCTTCAATAACAATATACTGGAATCCAAACAAAGGGATATAAGATGATTGAGCATCAACCATTATATATCTTCTTTCCTGTGATGAATTGAACATATCTAAAGCCACTTTTATGTGAATAAATAATATAACACTTGTGACATTATCAAATTCCTGAGGTAAATTTATTGGGAAATTTGTGTCCACTTTTCTTTCCCTTTTTCTTTATAAACCAGGCTGGCTGAAAGAAACCATAACATATCGGGGTCGTCATTTTTCGTTGAGAATACATGCAAGACTTATGACTCTCAATTGCTAGTAAAATTCATGCCGAATAAATACATTTTTGGAATTATTTTTTTAATGGAAAAAAGTTTCTATACTCTGTCCAAACATTTTGGGGGCAAGAAGTACAGTGGGATCATGCAATCCATCCCAAATTCATATTGGTGACACCCTTTTTTTTGACATCCCAAAGTTCAGACTTCAGGATCTTTGTTAACTGAACAGCTTCCTATAACTTGGATGCGCCACAACTCTTGACTACATCAACATGCCAAGCCATACAATCAAGAGTGACTGTCATTGCTGCTGATGATAACCCAAAACATCAGTTCACTGAAATATAGTTCTCCAATTTCTGAAGAATAAGTGTGTTTTTTAGAGGCAAAGACTATGAAAAGAATTCAGAAAAGTTTACCTTATCATATTGCAGATGGTCATTTCCAAATAATATCTCCCAAAAATTTAAGAGCTGGAACACCTCTAATCTCTACATCTACTAGTGGTGCCTGGATCAATTCCAAGCTGGAGAGTTCTGTGTCATTCCGAATCATATCAAGAGCACGCGACTGATCCTGAAATATGTAAAAAAAGAATACTTTCCGTTTCAACTATCCCCAAAAACACAGCAAAATAAAGAAAGAAAAGTAATTCAAACTACACGATGTTTTCTTCTGGTGTAAAAGGCAAATGCTCACAGTTTGATTGTTCTTGCATTAAGCAGGTTATCACAATCAATACATAATAAAGCATATAATCTGCCAATAAGTTTGTATACTGATTAATACCTTTCTTTTCATTGCACAAAACTTGCAGTCTGAGGCAGAAGGGGGGAGGATCTGATTAACAACAAGCCTCTTTACAGGAACATTTTCCTTCTTCAAGGAGGCACGCAACCTAGAAGACTCACTAACCGCCATTACCTTGCAAAAATCGAAAAATGTGAGTAATTAAGGTAGACGCATATAGCCCAAACTATTCACTCAATAACAAGCTAATCAGCCATCCTACGCTCATGACAACCAACACTTGATTCATTTGAGGTAAACTTAAAGCAAATGGAAGTACCACAAAGCAAATAAAGTAATAAACCATTTAGATGACAAGAAAAACAACTGGTATAGAACTACTTCTAAAGATTCTCACCGTAGGGATTGTTACTATGACGAACTCAGTTGAATCTGTGTCACGAAAAAGCTCACGCACTTTTACCATCCTCTCCCGCAGTTTCTCTAACTTGTCAGCCTGCATTATAAAGCAACATTAGGATATTTTGTAAATCAAAATCAAAATCAAAAAAGAAAATGCAACACCAATTCCTAGTAACATAAGGCTGACCGCATCCAGCCGGGTTTCTTCTTGCCCAAAAACAGATTTGATGGCTGAGGTGGCCGAAGCTATTTTCTGTCTGAACTGCAAAAGCCAATTTGAATGGAAAAAAAAATGTCAATGAAAATGGAAAACAACACTAGAAACATTGCGTTGGAAGTGGTATGGAGAACAAGTTTTAAAAATTCTTCTGAATTCGTAAGAAATGCTTACATTTACCAATCCAATCCAATAAGGTACAATCAAGTGATTACAAGTAGAATATAATTGAAAATGTTCCTTACCTACCCACAAAATGGAAAGTTAACATAAATAGCATCACAATTTTTTTGTCAAATGAGTCTAACTGGAAGTTTGTGATGAAGCAACATGTCCAAAAAAAAGGCAATGCTCATGGGACTCTTTAAATCTAAGGTATGATACTTACCGACAGTGTTGAAAACAGAATGATGAAAGTCTTGGCAATAAGTAATATGGGAAAAAATAACTCAAAGGGGGAGAGAGAGAGAGAGAGACAGAGACAGAGAGAGAGAATGGCAATGATGTCTGAACATAGTTATATGGACTAAAGGCATCAAAAGAAGGGGGATAGAGTGTTGGATTCTTCTCTCTTTCTCACACACACACAGATGGATTCGTCATCACATGGAAAATCAACCATTGTCTTCCATGTTCTACTTGCTTAATCTAATAACATGACTTTGTCCAAAGAATATTATGTACATCATGATTCTCATAGTTAACTTTACACCAATGGATAATTTCAAATCCACCCATTGTCAATGTTATTTCCAGAATTTTACAGATTCCTCTGTATCACAGTTATGATCAGACCTCTCTCTCTCTCTCTGTGATTATCAAAGCTATTCAAAGCTGTTGCCTTAGGGAGATATATTGTGTTGTATTCTTGTGGTTTATGAGTGGTACTCTTCTAGACGAGTTTGGAATTTCAAGTGAAGAGGTATCCCCATTAGCTGTCACCATCGGAATATTCCTCATCCGGTTGTAGCCACATCTCCCATATACAGGTAATGAATTGTCTAAGGGCTAGTATCTAAGAATTTCCAGCTCCTCCTTTTATGTACAAGATCTTTATCAATTATTCTCTTTCTTTAACAAAAGCAAAAGAATACAATCTACAAACTTAGCTTAGAATCAGCACTTTGACTATATAGTCATCACATTCTTTAAAAATGGCCAATTAAAAGCTATTAGAGCTGGAAAAAATTTTATTTAGTTGCTTTTCCATGACAAAGAGAGCCAGAAGTCAACTTTGGTCACGCATTATAGTCAACTTATTATAAATTATCAGAAATATGTATCCTGCTAAAAGAATTAAGACACTCAGACAACTCACATTCTCACCATGAGTGATAATTTGACTTTTATAATCATTAAATTCTTTTTCTTTTATTCTTTTTTTTTTTTTGGGTGGGGGGGTTGCTGTAGGTTATTCTTACTCCCCATCCACATGGCTACCTTCAATATCTTGCCTATGGATGCATCCAGGAAGTCTGGCAAGGACAAAAGACGCAAAGTATGACCCTGTCAAAAATAATTCATTAACTTCAATAGATATTAGACAACATGCATGACACAGAACATTTTATTATGTGCTTACCGTGGGTGCAGTATCAAAAACTATACGAGTAAACATGTTATAATCTTGTGATTCCAGAAATTGAATAACCTGGCAAGAGGATTTCTAGTTAGTAAGGAAGCAAGGAAACTAAAAAGATTTATTGTGCAAAACACTGAGCTAAATAAGAACTGCAGATAATACATACCTTGGATATTGCCATAGCTTCATCCAAACCAGGGGGAGGTGTCTCAAGCAGCTCTCCTAGTTTTAGCTCTCCTAACTTCATCAATCAAAAATACGTCAATCAAAGAGAATATGGACTGTGATCATTCAAAAGTCAGGACATTCTTTCTCTTTCATTTTTATTTCTTTTTTAAAAAATTAAGGAAAGGTATATCATAAACTGTTGGGAGGAAATTTATGATGGGGAAAAAATCCCGACTTCTCAGGACTTGACCTCATTTTGCACCATAAGTGAGTAGCTCTACTCGTGCATGTGCAGGTGCATGCATTTGTACACTTACACAGTCACCCAAGGAGAGAAATAAAACCGTGGAAAAACCACTCCACTCAAATCAATTCTGGATAAATGAAGTTCTGAAGTTATTCTAACTGTAATATAGGGTCAACCATTGAGAATAGCCCTGGTGTATTGTTATAGTGTTCATATTGAGTAAAGATACTTATAATATAAGGTTATGTTGCAATATCAAGAATTCCTTATAGAGCTTTACCTGGTCGGCAAGCATTCCGAGGCCCATACCATTCATGAAATCCTGAACCCCAGTTCCACCATTTTTCTGAGTTGCACTGCGGAATTCTTCCCTAGCCTTCTCAGGGTTTATCTGGCATAAAACTAATGAATTTAACTTAAAGAAATAAGAAAAAAAAGGGGGGGGGGGGGGGGGGGAAAAAGAAAAAGAATAAGGACAAGAGAGAGGATAATCATACAGACATCTTTCTATACCTCAAGAGCAAACAATGGAGAATCAGGTCCTTCAACTGGTACCAGTGTTCCTCCAGTCAAATCCTAGGATAAATAATACAAGTACATACTCAATCCAATTAGTGAAGTGCTACTTGGCCAGCAGATATTTTAATGCAGAACAAGAAGAAGAAAAAATTTTAAACCTGAGCAAAAGAATCACTCAAGGAGTGTGCAGGATCAGTGGAAACCACTAGAGTGGGGTGCCCACTGTTAGCAAATTTTACTGCAAGTGAGGCAGCGCAACTCGTCTTCCCTACCCCTCCCTTTCCACCTAGCATGTAATACTTCCGCTTGGTCCCAGAAACCATATCATCAAACACAGTAACACCTTCAGCAGGAGTAGACACTGATCTCACTGCCAAAAAGTAGTACACAATAAATATTCATTTTTAACATCCTAAGAAGTTTTTCAATGGGATCAAATTCTTCTCTCTTTGGAACATTATTCTTTGGAACTGCAAGGGTGCATAAAATGAATCAAAACTTGAATCATCACAGCTATTGTCTTCTAAATAAAAAATAACATTAGAACTCCCCACAAGGAAAGCGGAAATTTTCATTAGCTTCTTTTTGTCCTTATAAAAAAACCAAAATTATGACTTATTTCTGCTTGTACAGAACCATGATCCTAAATCATGATGTAACAAATACAAACTGGGTCATACATAAAGGCCAATGGGTAAGTGGGTGCAACTTCATGTGCTAGTGACTAACATAAAGGTACATCATCCAACAACTTTCATTCTGGTTTAAGTGAAAAAGAAGAGAAAGCAAATCAAGTCTATGTTTCTCTTATTATATCTTAAAAAAAGAAGCATGGGCTCATTTAAATGATTTTTTTTTTTTTTTTTGTGGTTTCATAAAATAAAATTTTAGATTCAAATTTCGGTTTTTCCCCTTCTCCTATATTTTCTTGATAACAGGGTGAAAGTTACAGTCTAAATGAATAGAGAATCAATGAATTCTACAATGGAACGTATCTCATTATGACCCAAAAACAGAAGACCATTCAAACAAAGTTCTTAGGAAAGAAAATTATAACAAAATAACCGAGGCCTCCACACCCTCAAAAGTATGCTTGTTCCTTTCCATCCAGAAAGTTCACAACAGGCATAAAGGAGCTAAGTTCCAAATAACTGAAGAATATTTTCCAACCCAATCCATCCATCCAGAGAGTAGCTCTACAACATTCCTGGGCTTTACAGCTGATCTACGGTCTCACCACTGCTTCTACACATGCAACATCAAATTACTAGACTAATGCCTCTCTTAACAAGGCTATCAACAATTAGAACCTTTCCCCACGCTGCTGTCCACACAAAAGAAGCTACCCTCTTTGAAGCCTGTGCCCACCAAATACATTTCCAAGGAAATGTGTCACTGCCCTTGTGCCTCTTATAGCATCGTAGTATGACCTAACATCAAATTGACCATCACTACTCAATCTCCACTTCATTCCGTCAGGACCTCGCTGCTTGGGAGATTTATTCTTTTCTTCATTCACATTTTTTTTTACATGGAATTTGATTCAATCGGCACTTTGTGATAGCCTTGGTTAAAAAAAAATTCTTTCTATTCTGTTACCAAAAAAATGTTCTTGAAACACAAATGGACCTTACTAAAATCTGTGTTCTGCCTATGCAACAACCAAATGGAAACATTAAAACTTTTTTACCCCTTACCCTCCATAATTATCTCTTGTTCTATATTTTATTATTTCTTCTCCCATAAAGAATTAGTTTCCACATTTTTTTCCGTGTCTCCTATGTGCTTACTTCTATTCAAGTTCAACCAGACAATCCACCAATTACAACCAAAAAAAAAAAAAAAAAATTCATTGAAAACAGACAATTGGTTGTCCCTACAAAAGTATAAATTTCATTATGTAAACCCCAGAAACACTCAAACCAATTAAAATCCCAGTGAAAGTTTCAGTCTTCATATTGACATACATACATATGAATACAGATACAATTTACCAGCCAAAAATAAAGACCCCCACGAAATAAATCACAACTTAAAAGAATTGGTATTGAAATTTTTTTTACCTTGGAGTGATTTTGTGAGAGGTTTCCTTGTGGTGGAAAGTGAGATAAAGTTGAAACTTTTGGTGAGAGAGAATGGTGTGAGGGTCTTGGGAGAGCAAGAAACCAAACCCACCATAGCCATGGAACTTCTGGAAGCTAAGCTGTGAAGAGAAGCTGAAAAAGTAGAGGGAACAAGACGAGTAGCCATAGTTTTTTTTGGTAGAAACTAGAAACTGTCCTTTGGCTTTGGACTCTGGAAATTAAAAACCTTCTCTCATTTCCATTTTCTGAGCCAAAAAAAAATTCTCAATTGTCTACTGCTATACGACACGCACTATTTTGTCGTGTGAAACTAGTTGTTAATAATTACTCAACGCCTGTCGTCTACTTTGTAGGACAAAAATTTTAGCCGAATCTAACTCAAAATTTTGCCTTTTCTAGTTAGTGTAATCTCCTTAAATCTTAGTATTAGCTTACTTTGGCTAAAAAGAGCCTTGTAGCACCAAAAATTATACTGAATTTTTTTTTACTCTTTTTTAAGTTGAGTTGTCATTCACCTCACTTACATCCATCACAATACAAAGATAAAGAGGAAATGTGAAATTTTCAGAGTCTTTAAACTTTTTGGAGGTGAAAAAGTGTACTTCTAACGAGTATGATAGTTGTTCATTTTATAACTGTATAAGTTTTGTAACGCTGTGACATTCTACATGCAATATCATTCAATACTTGTTGTCCTCTAGTGGAAATGAATGTGCTAATTCATATTTTACGCCACGCCCAGACCTAATGTTTTCTCTTGTCGTATATCTTCGCTCAATTGAAAATTTGATTGAACTAAATTAATTTCGTTATGCTGATTGCCGACCTGAATTCAATTAAAACTTCGAGTTTGAGCATTCGTAAATCAATGCAAGTATTTAATATGGTTGTCTCTACTTTCTCTAATGCTTCATTTCCAACATAACACACTTGCCTGCCCTCGTGATTCTCTACAAAAACAAAGAAATCATTTTCATCTGCTTTGTTCAAATCATTTCATCACACACCAGGAAAAAAAAATCCTCATCTTTCCATGATAGTACTATGATTGGATATATAGAAAATTCATTGGCTATGAAGGTGCATCTGTCACTTGGCTCATCCATGAAATCACAATAACTGATTATAAGATGTGGAATCAAATATTCATATAGAGGTGGGAGATGGAAAAACATTCAGACATCATCTGGCTTGTGTTTAGCTCATGATGGTTCAAAACTCCAAATTCTGATCTGAGCCTGCCACGTTGCAGAATAACTCCCATCTGTAAGAGGGCCTTCATGCAAACATAAACAGATACACTACCATAATAATAATAATAGCAATAAGTTATCCTTGGAAAAGATAAAAACTGTTGGAAACTTTATTGATTACAATTAAGCAATTGGTGTTTGTCATTCTGAAATCCTCATGTTGACATTTTCCATCTTCATTCAATGGATTACCAGTGTTTTAGCTGACAGACGCAGCCCGGCATTTTTATTAGATTATCAAGTGGATAATGCTATGCAAAACCATTTGTGATTGCTTATATGAATAACATGTATAAGCAACTTAATTTTAAAAATATATCCCAACAAAAAAAAAAAAAAAAAAAACCTTTTAACAAAACAAATAAAAATTAGGTTCACAGATATACATTACTCAGAAACCTCATCTGAAAACTGCTATGTAATTCTTACATAACTAAGAAACATCATCTGAAAACTGCTATGTAATTCTTTCAAGGTTTGCTTCCTGCTAAATCTTCAAGCGTCAGATTAAGGGTATCAACAGAACCTTTCTTCACTTCCTCACCACGAGCAGCCAGATAATCTTCAATGCTCCCTGGTTGTCCAAACATTCCAAGGTGATCTGCAATCAGGTGTAGATTATTACACCCACCACACCGTGCCACCACCACCCCTTTATCATATGATTCGCGACAAACTGTCTTCACAGATCTTGTTTCACAGACCCTGCAAGTAAAGATCATGGCAAGATCATGCCTTGCGGATGGCTTCAAGTTAGAATTTGCAGAATACTTCACGGTTGAACTATCATTACTGTTTATATTGGAGGGAGCATTTACTGAGTCACAATCAGGCTTCAAAGTGCCTGTCTCATGATTTTCCAAATCTTCATTGGCATGGCTGGTTGGTTGTGTTTGTGTCTGAATCCCTCTTTGACAAAATTCGGATCTGCTAAAGGATGCATTTGCAGAAGGAAGAGGTCGAAGAGATTGCCAAAAAGATTCTGCCACCAATAAGGGAAAAGCCACACATAGACAGAGATGACTAAGATATCAAGCAAATAATATAAACAATAATTCAAGCAGGAAAATATGTTACTTAGGAAGACATTCGTCTAAACTTTTAAATAAAACAAGGAAACTTAACTGAACTAGCAAGGTCAGAAATAAACTCTTCTGCAGCGAAAGAGTATATTAGATCAATATAAGCACTTTGAACAGTCCTGAAGTGCTCATCTCTACTCTATCTTCTATAAATGTTTCCACCTCCTAGGTTACAACATCCTTGGTCACCACTCTAGTTTTACTGATTTTAAGTAAAATGTTTCAGTAATGCAGTGGTGAAATGAGTATTGTGAACTTACTACGTGATCATAGGACAACAAATAGCTAGTATCATTGCTCTTAAGTAAGATGTTTCATTAGTAAGGTAGTAACATGAAACTTGAGAAACACATCCATAATTCATCCACTTCACCAAAAGTTCAAGGAAGCATCTCAGTTTAAGGCCTAGAAACCGAGGAATCAAATAAATTTTAGTTTTAACTGAGGTACCAAAGATTATCAAAACGCATTCAGCACGCCCTTAAGATCAATACAAGGATGTCAAGGATATGTCTTGATCATCACAATATGATTCATCATTGCTTGCTAGATTTTTAACAGAATTTCTCAATTTCTTAATTTTTAATTAACTGCATTTTTAATTGATGGTATTACTTTTTCCACTGAAGCTGGTAAGCCATCAAACCATTGCCAAAAGGGTTAAACCAAACCCCTAATAAAGACCATGTTCAATATTACCCCATAAAATTCTAAATTCAATCAACAAATATGAAATCTTAATATATTGGTACTTGGTCTTCAGCACACTCATGTGGATTAATAATGCTAAAGAATAATAAGCTAATAATACAAAGTTGCTCTCCAAACTTCAAATCAAATGTACTATGTCTGATTCTCATAGTTGAAAAAAGCTATTGAGAGTAATTATAAACCTTATTCAGTTGTTATCCCCTTGTAGCTTCCAACTCTATTCTCAATTCTTTTACATGCTCAATAGTAAGTTTGTTTCTTCAAGGAAAATACTAACATTAAATAAATAAAACCCACAGAAAAACCCTTCACCTGTTCAGCCAAGAAACTAATAATAAGTTAAAAAGACCAAGTTTTTGCATTTAGTCCTGAAATTCTACTCTAACCTAATATCTAAGTATATATGTGTGTGAAGCTCCCTCCTGGAGACTTGACCCCCGGCCGTTGCCCTTCCACACCCCACAAGCACTTATACTTGTAGAGTGACCATCGCACTAGGAGAGTGTTGTGGTGCATTCAGTCTTTAATTTCATTCAACTTTAACAAACTAATAATAAGTAAAATCTTAATCTTGAAAAGACCAATTTTAATAAAACCAAACACAACCCACAACCCAAACAAAACCAGCTACATCTTCACAAACAAGTTCAACTCAAAAAAAAAAAAAAAAAAGTGGCAATACTGAAAAATTGTTAGTGTTTGTTTCAATTTACCTCAGTTTTCTTAGAAACCAAACATACCATACGACAGTTTTAAACTTCCAAAAACAAAAACTAATAATAAGTTAAAAAAGACCAAATTTTTGCATTCAGTCTTTAATTTCATTCAACTTTAACAAACTAATAATAAGTAAAATATTCATCTTGAAAAAACCAATTTTTAACAGAACCAAACACAACCCACAACCCAGAACCAGCTACATCCTCACATTGTTAGAATTTGTTACAATTTACCTCAGTTTTCTTAGAAAACAAATATAGCATACGGATACGGTAGTTTTAAACTTCCAAAAACAAAAACATAGTAATCAGAAGAACATTAGTATTATCTTAATTCGTAGAAATCACCTTTAGATTTAGGGAAATAGGTCTGAAGCTGAGTTTGATTACGGACAAAGAGAGAGAGCAGTCGCTTCTGGAACATCCTGGCCGCCATTGTTTGGTGGTTTCGTAGGTTAGAGAAGCACACGTACGGTCCCAAATTTTTTGTGTTATTCAATGGAGGAAATTACAGTTTGCCCCGCAAGTTTTGGAATTTATATATTTCTCCCCCAAGTTCAAGCTTTTTTATTAGTTCCCATTGTATGATATTAAGTTCATGTGCATGTTACGCAAGCCTGCCCAAAGTGGATAGCAACGAAACAAGCGGTTTTGGTCCTTTTGGATTAGGTTGGGTGCTCTATTTTTTATTGGGGTGAGAAAACCGTGTTCGATAAAAAGATAGCTATTAAAATAAGGTAGAGATAAAAAAAGATAGCTATTAAAATGCATGATTGACCCTCAAATTAAAAACTTTATGATATGTAGCATTTTTTCGTCAATTTCATGTTAAAGCCCTTTTGAATATATACTACTATAAGTTTCTTTAAGACATTCTCTTCTCTCTCCATGTGCGTGTGTGTTAAAAAAAAATACTTAGTATTCTCAAAAGAAGAAAAATATGCACTTGTGATATACATGTGACACCAATTGATTGGGACCAACAGAGGTACTTAGAAAGACCGAAAGATCGTTTGATATTATGTTAAAACTAAATATCATCTTTACCTACCCTAAAAGACCACCCCCAATTTGAAATTCTAGAAAACAAATCCCTCAAAATTTACCTAGTGAATACTATTGGTTCCTAAAATTTGAAATGAGCGTTATTAATCCCTAAAGTTTACTAATGTAATTGTAAGGATACGATTTGTAACGACCCAAAACGATACTGGGTTCGCACGTAAAAATGTCCAAACAATATCATTTATAGAGCGTGGGTTTGAAAGGCTAGGCCTTGATCACAAGTCAGATGGTATTCCGTGGTGTTCATACATAAATAAATCGTGTTCACTCTAGGAGTCTTTCTCCTGGAGGCAGGCTGGGAGGCTCTGGTTTTGGCCATTTTTCCTAACCCCTCTTTTAGACCGCTTACTTCCCCTTTTATATTGGCTTGTATTCCTCATCCAACGTCCACGTGTAGGTTCGACTTTTCAGGACTGATACTTGTCCCATCAGCCCATACCTAGAGCAGTTGGGGGGGTTGAAAAAGTTGAAAAGTATGGCTCTGTCAGGTACAGAGCTTTGAATGGCAATAATGGCAGCCTTCCCCTTGTCCTTGGTCGTTATACTATCCAGCGTCTCATTCCCTATTGTCATAGATATTTTAGATTTTTTTCTCAAACTGTTCCTAGACCGCTTTTGCCCCTCCTTCCAGGGGGACCTCGGATATACCGAGGACAGAATCATCCTCAGTTGTGTCTCACGATTATTTGGACTTTTATTACCTATCCTCGGCTACCCACTTCATCGGCTAGGGCCTTGGGCCCCAATATAAAAAATGGGTCAGGGCCACAATTTGTTGGACCCCACAGTAATGTTTTGATATAATATAAGGGCTACTTCATTTTAAAAATGTCACCTTGTTGTAAGAAAATTAACAAAAGTTACCTCAGGTATCAATAATGCTCAATTCTAAAATTTTAGGGACTAATAGTGTTCATTTCAAACTTCATGGACCAATAACGCTCATTAAGTAAATTTTGGGGACCAATAGCGTTCATTTCAAACTTTATAGACCAATAACGCTCATTAAGTAAATTTTAGGGACCAATAACATTCATTTCAAATTTCTTGGACCAATAACGCTCAATAAGTAAACTTTAGGGACCATCGTAGTTGACTTTCCCATATTCTATGAATCAAATAAAAATCATATTAATTATATGGATTTATAATCAATAGTTTTGTAATTCAACTAAAGCTTCCTAGTGTGTCCAATAAAAGTTCAAATCCCCACTCATTTTTGCTGTAACTATCTTAAAAAATGAGTGGTTCTAAACTTCAAGGTTCTTTGGTTGGATTGGGGTTGGACTTATTCTTTAATCTTTTCACATTAAATTTTAAAGAAAATCAATTTAGCTATTATTTTCACATTATTATTGTAGGGGCGGTTTTTGGAGCCTAGGCCCAGCAAGTAAGTGGTTCTGGCCCAAAAAACCCCAGACAATGAATTTGTAGAGAGCGGGTTACAGAATTAGAGCTGGACGAAGTGAACGTTAATTAGTTGTATGCCATGCAACAGTCTGAACGTAAGAATATTTCATTTATGTCCACAAGATATCGGTCCGAGGAGACGTATGTGTGCACCTCTTGCTCTGATTAAAGACTACAGAATTCTTTCATCTCTCTCTCTCTTTTTTCCCTCTAAATTTTTCGATCCCTTTTTCATGAGGATCTCCTTCTCTTATATAGCCTCCTTAGATTGATAAGAACCTCACACTTGTTAACCATCTGGACCCTCACTTGAGTGTCTGTCCCATCGGACCTCCACCTTATCTTTCTGTGAGTTGCATTGGCCAATGTAACACTGTTTGCTTGTCTTCTCCACATTAATGCGGCTGAGAAAGTAGCTTCCCTGCATTTAATGCGGCAGTTGTGGCTGCCTCCTGGATGTCTTATCTTTTCTTCCTCCTTCCTGCCTTTTGAGACTTATCCTTATTACCAATATTTGTTTGGAATGACTCCTTATTATGGATAGGGTGCACGTTGGGCTTGTATTTGGCGCGTCCGAGGAGACACTCCTCCTCGGACGTCTCCTTTAAATAAGTTTGGACTTATTATGGTTGGGCTAGCATTTGTTTTGGTGACCCATTTCTCTATTTGGTCGTAGTTGGACTCTGTATAGGGCCCAAGGCCCATTGTTTGACTTGAGAATTTTACCCTTACAATTATATACCTGATAATAATATCATTATAATGATATATTGACAACTAAAGATTATAGTTTGCCTTTTTTTTTTAATACTAATTGTGGGGACCGTTCGATTAATAGGCCCATAAAGTTCAGGATTGATTCAGGAATGTTGGGCCCGTGGCCCATCCAAGGATGCATATCCGTCCGAGAAGGCCAAGTCAGGTCATAAGGTAGTTACTGAAGGGGATGGTAGTCAACATCACAAGGGTAGGGTTCTGTATCCATCCGAGGACACCATACTCCTCTGCAGTATGCGTCTGAGGACGATCAGGACGTGGTCTTATTGCAACCAGACCTCAGAATTAGGTCACCGTAAAAGATAGAATAACCGACCAAGGATGAAAGAGATAAGGCAAACAAATATCTATCACTAGAGGACCTAGATGAAAAACCTGTCCTCCATCCTTGGAATGTAAATAATCTCAAGAGGTATTATTATTAATAAAAGTGTTTCAATTCAAATATTTTCTTTTTAACTTATGTCAATCATACATCCTGTACTCCTACATCCTATGATATATATTGAATTGTTAAACAGAAACTAAATTATGCCAGGTCCTCGGATCGCAAACTTAGTAGAAATTAACATCCTATGATACATATTGAATTGTTAAACAGAAACTAAGTTATGCCAGGTCCTCGGATCGCAAACTTAGTGGAAATTAACATCCTATGATACATATTGAATTGTTAAACAGAAACTAAGTTAGCCAGGTCCTCGGATCGCAAACTTAGTGGAAATTAACATCCTATGATACATATTGAATTGTTAAACAGAAACTAAGTTATGCCAGGTCCTCGGATCGCAAACTTAGTGGAAATTAACATCCTATGATTTATATTGAATTGTTAAACAGAAACTAAGTTATGCCAGGTCCTCGGATCGCAAACTTAGTGAAAATTAACATCCTATGATATATATTGAATTGTTAAACAGAAACTAAGTTATGCCAGGTCCTCAGGTCGCAAACTTAGTGGAAATTAACATCCTATGATATATATTGAATTGTTAAATAGAAACTAAGTTATGACAGGTCCCCAGATCGCAAATTTAGTGGAAATTAACATCCTATGATTTATATTGAATTGTTAAACAGAAACTAAGTTATGCCAGGTCCTCGGATCGCAAATTTAGTGGAAATTAACATCCTATGATATATATTGAATTGTTAAACAGAAACTAAGTTATGCCAGGTCCTCGGATCGCAAACTTAGTGGAAATTAACATCCTATGATTTATATTAAAACGTGGAACAGAGGCTAAGTTATGCCAGGTCCTCGGACCGCAAACTCGATAGAAATTAACCTTTTATGTTGTGTATTGAATTATTGGATGATAATAGAGTTGTGGTAAATCTTTTAATCATAAACTTGACGGAAATAATGCCCTATAACACTCATTGAGGAGTCGGAGAGAGAGCTTTGGACGCAAGATTGGCGTACAATAAAGAAGGTGGTTGAAATGAACCCATACAAAATTACAATGACAAAGTGAATGACTGCAAAGATAACATGGAGCCGCCAGAACGATAAGAAAATGAGCAAAAAAGTCCTTTATTAAGTGTCTATTTAAAGTTACAACACAGGTTATACTTTTTTAATTTCAACGGGATCTGCGGGGTCTGGCTGGCGGGTAGGTCTGCCTCCGAAGTTGCGATTCCATCTTTGGTTTTGGTATTGCCCCCAGTTGGTAGAACTGTGGAGTCCAATTCCTGTTGAAAACCCTGGGAGGCCGTCTCTGCCTCCGAAGCAGTGGTGGTCTTGTCTGGGGAAGCACCTGGAGGGGCTAGTCCCTCTTTAGTCGGTCCCGGTTGGCCGAGAGGAGGAAAATTGCGTGGCAAAACCTCCTCGTTAAGGTTAATAACTGGAGAAGGAGCATCAGCCTGATGGGGTGGAGGAGCTGAGGGGCGTATCGCCTCGGGGTAATATACGTTATCCGGCCTACGCAGCTCAGATGAGGATTCAACCCCAACACGGTTAAGAGCCTCGCTCCAAGTTCTGGCGCAATAGATACGGCATACCTCCAGAACCTCGGCTCTCAAAGCCTTCTCAGTTTCAGCTATACCAACTTTGTAGTCTCTCTGCTCTGCTTCGTTCATTGCCTGTTTGGCGTTGATTTTCGCTTTCTTGGCTTGCTCCCTTAGCTTCTGAGTTTCCTCTAGGTGCTTCTTAAGAACAAGAGCTTGCTCCTGAGTCTTCTTCAGCTCGGCATTCGTCTCGCGCAGAAGCCTTGCTTGTTCCTCGGCCTGCTTCTGGTAGCCTTCTGATGCCGATTCAGCGCACTTGCGAGCTTCCTCTTCGACCTGTAGTTTTTTCCTTGTGTCGGCCAAATCCTGTTCAGATTTGGACAAGGTCTGAACAGCTATTACCCTTCTTTTCCTTTCGCCATCTAGCTGATTGGAGCAGGCATTGAGCATCTCATCTAACTTGAAAGTATTTTAGATGATCTGTAAAAAAAAAAAAAAAAAGAAGGGGGAGTTAACATTATAGTCAATGAAAAGTGTGTATTAGTGAGTAACAGTCATAGAATGAAATAGGGTAAAAGACAGCTTCTCACCATGCCCAAATATTATTTGTTGTCAAGGATGAGTTCATTCTTCCTCATATTCTTTATCTCGACCATATCTTTTGGGAGCAATAAGGCTTCCTCTATGGCCGAGGCTACGTGACACCCAATGCCGCCGTTAAAGTCTCTTATAGAGGCATCGTCTCGCAGGGGCTCCCCACCGTGCATAGGTACTGGCAACCATGCTTGTGGCTCAGGATGTGGGGAATCAGATTTCTCTTGGCCCCGCGTGGCTGGGTGCTTAGTTTTCTGCTGCTTTGCAGCTCGTTGGTCATCCTCCTCTCGAGTGGGACGAGACTTGCTCGTATTCGCCACCTCCTTGCCCTTCTGTTCCCTACGCTTTTTCTGCTCAACAGCACTGGGAAGCGCTGGTTGTGGAGATGAACGAGGAGGGTGGCGAGGAGCTGGAGGAGGAGACCTGGCTGGAAGAGATGAAGCCTGGAATGGTATTGTTTTGACAGGTGCAGACTTTCCCGGCTGACCTTCCATCAGCTCCAGCAAGCTTTTCTGAGGTTTCCTTTGTATCCCCATCTCGTCAGGGTCTTTTTCGGGGCTTGTGGGCTGATCAAAAATCCTGAAATCGTCCGAGGATTCAGATACTGTTACGAAGGTTTCCTCGCCTTTTCCCTTTTTCCTTCCCCTTTTTGTTCCCTTTTTCTTGAGGGAAGGTAAGGATGAAGAAGGTCCCGCCGAGACACTGGCTACGAAAAGAGGCTCTATGCGAGGTGTGTACTGGGGAAGCGGAATACCCTCTGGAACGATAAACCCTTCTTAGGCAACACTGATATGGTGAAGCCGAGGATCACGTGCTCTAATCACGCACTTCGACGCCTGAAAGGCAAAAGAAAGGGGGGTATAGCCAAGAATCAAATGTGCTACCCGGAGCTGACCATCAGTCTCGTTCACGTATATTTCAACTTTCAGTAACCTGTTTAGGCTCGCCTTATTGACTAATCTGAGATTGGGCTTTGTGTAGCGCCTATCTGCAAAACCGTTGACTCTAAAGTTAAAGTTGTAGGATACAAAAATAATAGAAGTACATGAAATGTGTTCACGAACTAAATAGTATAGATTTATAACTTCGCGCCCACCTGGTGTTCCCTCTACTGTCGGACAAGGTAAACCATCGTGCCATTCCCTAGAGAAAATAAGGAAATCCTCCTTTAGGTTCTTATTTGAAGTGGGGAGGCACTGAATTAGCCTTAGTTCAGGATATCTCGACGTGAGATAATAGCCCTGGTCAGCTAGGCGATGAAGGCTGTACACCCAATTCACGTCATGATGGGTTAACTTTAGGTCCATTCTCTTATTCAGAGCGTCTATACTTCCCAAGACCCTAAACATATTAGGAGCACACTGGGTGGGGGGATAGCCTAAAAAAGTTGAGGTAACTCCTAGTGATACTACCCATGGTGATAGTCATCCCGCCCTCAATAAAGGCGATCATGGGGATAACCACTTCCCCAGTTTGCCTGGCATCAACCCACTCCCCTTGGGCTACGTACCTCATCCCTACCGTTGAGGGGATCTTGTACTTAGAGCGAAAGTTTCTAATACCCTCCTCGGACTCAACGAGACATCGAAATGGATTCTTTTGTTTCCCTATTTTTCTAAAAAACTTAGTAGAAAAGACTTTTGGGCTTGAAACGAAAGAGGTAAAAACTTCAAGAGGACTTACAGGTTCAAAGGAAGGGCCTCGGACAACGGACGATTATTTGTAGTCGCCAGGCGAATAACGAATACTGGAAGAAGGCAGGTTCAATGTATGAGCTCTGGAACCATGTAATCATCGAAGGGAAAGTACAGGTTTAATTAAGGAACGCCTTTATAGTCATGTAAGGGCTGTGAGCGGTGAAATTCCCGCTCACAAAATAAGGGAAGCCCTCTGCCGTTGATTTAGATCTCACCGTCGAACGTGGGAGACAATGGAGTTGTCAAAATTTAATGCTGCCAAAATCGGGATGCTGAAGCGTCAGGGGCATGCCCCAAAACGCGCACAGGTACAGGCTTATGATGTCAAAATCCACCTTCTCTCCCGAGGAGTCGAAAAGTAGGATTTTGAGGGGCTATTGTGGGGACCGTTCGATTAATAGGCCCATAAAGTTCAAGATTGATTCAGGAATGTTGGGCCCGTGACCCATCCGAGGATGCATATCCGTCCGAGAAGGCCAAGTCAGGTCATAAGGTAGTTACTGAAGGGGATGGTAGTCAACATCACAAGGATAGGGTTCTGTATCCGTCCGAGGACACCATACTCCTCGGCAGTATGCGTCCGAGGACGATCAGGACTTGGTCTTATTGCAACCAGACCTCAGAATTAGGTCATCATAAAAGATAGAATAACCGACCAAGGATGAAAGAGATAAGACAAACAAATATCTATCACTACAGCTGCCTCTGCATTAATGACCTCTCAACCAACTCTCTGGCCGCATTAATGTGGAGGTGATACCTGAACAGTAAGGAAGCAGCCTTACAGCTGCCCATAGGAAGTTCCAGGAGGTGCTAGATGGGACAAAAAGAAATTCTCTGGACCCAACCTACACGTGTGTGGTGAGGATGGAACACAAAGGGGGGTATATAAACTAAAAGAAGAGCATGAGGAAAGGGGGAGATCGAAACAAAAAAAGAAAAGGGAGAAAAACATAGACAAAAGAGAAGAGAGCAAAAGTAGAGAAAAAGAATTACATTGATCACTAAAGAAAACGATCGTTGTACCAACTTTAGGCCTTTAATATACATGAGAGCGAATCTTTTTAAGGGAGACCACAGTTAACCTAGTTCTTTACACCCACGCTCTACAAATCATATTGTCTGGGCCTTTTTACGTACGAACCCAACACTGTTAAGGTTCGTTGCAAATCGCGTCCTTACACTAATAATTGCAACGTTTTTCATTAATTTAGCAAGAGCCATAAATGATATTTAAATATTTTTTTTTTGGGAGAATATATTTTAATAATTTAGGTGTGTCCTGAAGTAGCCACAGGCCCACACCACGTTAATCTATATTACTAATAACTTTGTTCTAACTAAAAAGGACTATAGGTACGGTGTACCCCTTTTATTGGATTGTCTGTAACCTAATGATATCGTGGCTACTTATGATCATTTACACTAATAGTTTTTGAAATAAAAGCTTCCACCTTTATCACTTAAAAATTAAGAAAGGCAGAGCAGCAACCCAGCCTCACAAATCACACCACAACGTAAAGAGATAGAGAGAAGAGGGATATCAAAGAGAAGAAAAGATCAGATCAAAGATTTGTTTTGTCAAGATTTGAGATTTGTTGTGTTGTTAGTATTTTTTTTTTATGTTTAGACTGGATTTGTGATTTTTTTGTTGGTATTTTTGATTTGTCTAAAGGTTTTTCTTGTTATTTGAATTTGTGAATGGTTTTGTTGGTTTGTCTAAAGGTTCTTTTGTTATTCGGTTTTGTGAATTGTCCAAAGGATTGTCTCAAGGTTTTTGTTTTTCTTGGCAAATGGAATGCAATAATGGTAAGGTAAGCTTTTTGTTTTGATTTCATGGGTCAATTTGAAAAGTATTTTGGGGGAGGGGGGCCAAAGTATAGCACATTTTGGGTGTTTTCCAGCTATGCATTTTTGGATGGTGGGTCCCGTGCATTGTTTACGGGACCCGTAAGTACTTTTTTCAGCAAAATTTTCATTAAAACTGAGTCCCACGACACTATTCATACATTTAAAAATTATTTTACTACAGTGTTTTTAGTTTTCAGTTTTCAATTTTCAACAATAAGCGGTATCCAAATACACCCCAAATGTGCTAAAAAATAATATAAGGCCCAAAAGTTGCCCAACAATCCACAAAAAACACTCACATCAACTTATGTATCCATGAGGTAAAATAGGATTTAGCTACAATGTTTATGCAAATATACAAGTCTAACTTATGTAAAATATAAAAAATAATTTCTTATGCTAAGATAGACATTAATTTTTATAGGTAGAATACAAACTTTCAATCAGAATAAAAACAATAGATTCTCTAAGTTTGGTTGGCCAAGCACAATCCGTAGAAGATTAGTGGTTTTTTTTTTGCTTTTGTCATATTAACTCACAATACTGATTATTTGAGTACATTTAAGTTTATTTGTTGGAAAATGGAGAAGGTTTTAAAGAAATTGATAGTAGTACATGTCTAAAATGCCTAAAATAATATTCTAAAAAAAAAAAAGTTTATTTGTTTGAGTGGACACGATAAGGAAGCCGTTAATGTATGGATTCTACCGGTCAAACTCAAAATGCAAACTAATACTACATTCCAGTAAGACGGTTCACACCAATATCAAAAAGTGGCCGTATATTTTTGCTACTCATCCTTTTACCATAGGGCTGTGGCTGAAAACGTGAGTATCATAAACAGAATTTACCCTTGACTAGTATATGTCTCAATGTCAAGCTCAGTGAACATGCATGTCTAGCACTTGTAAGAATTAAAATATTCTCATATCATATGTATCGTCCTCGGCGGTAGACTTGTCAAGTCGATAGTCTTCTCTTGACTTAAGTCCAAGCACTCAGGATGGATCTCTCTCCTGTGGAGTCAGAGACTCAGAATTGGTCTCAGTTGATCCTTAATTTGTTGTCCACCAACCAAGCCAAACCACATTAAAGTTTTACCAGACTGGCTCATGGGGATTCTAAGCTAATGACAATGACATTGACATTACAATCTATGCTTAGAATTGAGAAGATTATTTAAAAAAAAAAAAAAAATGCTTAGACTTGAGAAATAACCTCTTTTTTCTAAAGTAATCATGAAAAGGAGATGAGGGAAGGATTGGTGGGTTATTTTGAAAATTAATAACTCTTTAAAGCGGCCTCTTTTCTAGACTTCATAGAACATCAACATGATGTTTTCTTAATTGATATTACATCACCAATAAGAAATTGTAAGTGCGCGATTTGTAATGATCCATAATAATGTTGGGTTCGCATGTAAAAAGATCCAAACAATATCATTTATAGAGCGTAGGTTTGAAAGGCTAGGCCTTAGTCACAAGACGTGAGCTTTTCATGGTATTCATGCTTAATTAAAATCGTATTCGTCCTAAGAGTCTTTCTTCTAGAGAGGGGTTGGGAGGCTCTGGTTTTTTGCCATTTTTTCCAACCCCTTCTTTGGTGCATTAACCTTCATATTATATAGCCCTTCTTGGTTGATCTTAGCCCTCCACTTGTTAGTCAGGCAGGTGCCTGCTCCTGTACCAGTCCCATCAGCTGTCCCTCCTTGCTTTCTGTTAGTCGTGATAATCGAAATCGTCCTGTCCAGGCGTCTTTTCTCATTAACATAGTCAGGACGCTGGCTGGTGCATTTAATGCAGAGGGGACGTGTTTACCCTGAACCAGTTTTGCATCGTACCCCCATGCAGGTCCCATTCCACTCGCATCTCCTTTAGGGGGCTTTTTTGGGGACGGCCCTCGTCGAGGAGTTGCTCTTCTCCTTGAAATCCTGGAGTTCCGAGGAAAGGGTCGTCCTCGGCTGTTCCCCTCGACACTTCGGCCTTTCCCCATTCGTCCTCGGCACACACCCTCCTCGGCATGGGCCTTGAGCCCTAATAGAGCGTGAGCCGGATCATAAGTTCTCTGGCCCCACAGAAAACATGACCATATTTATTTCCTACTCATTTTTTTATTATATGTCAAGCTAAATATACGAGTTTAGCACTTCTTCTTCTTTTCTATTTTTTTTTAATGATAATTTGATAGTTACTTTAAGAGGAGGGAGGATTGGGAACATTGAACATCATCATTGGAAACACAAAAATATATCAATTAAGCGATATAAACAAGATAAAATATGCTATATCTTCATTGGTGGAGAACACTGAAGTTGACAATCCTTTCTCTCGACTCCAACATTAACATGCACATTGGTCTAGAACTTAGGATGAATCTCCTCAAGTGTTGGAAATGGTTTTTATGATGACCCAGCCCCAAGTTCTTAATGGCCTTTGAGGTTGGGCTCCCAATTTATTTGTTTAAAGTGGGTAAAGAGTTTTCTACTATGGGTAAATCCCTTTAAGGCTAACCTAACAGCCCAAGTGAAGGAATTTGAGACCTAAATTGAATCTTATCCCCCTCTATGTGTTTCCCGTGGAGTCTTGGGCTATGTATCGAGCTTCCTTCTCTTTAACTATATCTCTTTTTTTTTTTCTTCTTGTGTATCACTCTCTCTCCCCCCCCCCCCCCCCCAGATTTTCCAACCCCCATTTATAGACTTCCCTTAGTGGGGTTGTCATGACAATAGGAGGGGCTCTTTATGCTGGTGGAGTCCTTCTGGGATATATTCTAACCAGATGGAACCCACTTCTCACAACAAATGTGACTATCTTGAAACTTGCACCTGTCGCCAAACGGTGCTCAACAGACGATTTTCCCCAAGGCATTATCGTTACTATTCAGTTCGGTCCCCAACTTGGTATTGACCCCCGAACTGACACAAACCCCGATCTGCTATTGATCCCCGAATTGATATGGTCCCTGATATGCCATTGGCCCTATAATTCTTGGGCATATGGAGGTTAATGGGTTGGACCCATACCTAATGCTCGCACAGTTTCATTTCCATTATTGTACACCACATATATATACATGAAATGCATTTCATTTATTTTACATCGTAATTTCTAATTGAATAAAAATTTCATAAAATCAAAAACAAAATTTGCAAAATGAAACAAAATTTAGATACAATTCATACAATTCCTTAGGTGCAATGAATCAATACCGTAATTAAAGTCAAACAAATAGTTACATTGAATTTAATTGTCCTTGAAAAAGATAACACAATTTGTCAAACACTAGAGAGCATTATAGAGATTCTGGGCAAAGAGAGGTATTATTTTGGTGGAGTTTTCAGCTCAAACACTTTGTGCAAAATTTGTATTGTTGGGCTTTGAATTCTAGAGGAGACAAGTCAATAAAGGGTCTACTACACTAGTCTTGGACTTTACCAACCAAAGAGGCTTGAATCTCCTTAAAGAAAGCGAGATACCCGTGTCTCTGTTTAATTGTGTTGAGATTCTCCTCAAGTAAATTTATTGTAATTTTATTTCAATTTCTCTTGTATTTTCACCAATGCATTGAGATTGAGGGCATTTGGTAGAGGAACACTAGATTAGCTTCTCCTTAAGAAAGGATTTGGCTTTTTACTAAGTAATTATACAAGGGTTTTTTTTGTGTGTGTTTGGGGAGAAGGAGGGGGGGGGGGGGGGGGGGTGGGGCGGCAATAGAAGCAGCCAAAAGCTTATATTCAAATTAGGTCTCAGGTTTGTGATTTTGTCAATTAGAATTCCTAACTTATAAAAATCATTTATAGTTAGTCTTTGCCCATCTCCATATTCATCTTTGTCATTATAGATGATAACAAAATAAAGAAAAACAAGAAACCAATAATAAAATTTTGCATTTCATTCAAGTCTTATAACTTTTTCACATCGTTTTTATTTGTGCTTTGTTAGTCTGTCATTTGATATCAAAGTTGGATGGAATGATTAGTTCAACTCAAGTGAGAGAGTAAATTGGAAAAAGAAAATGTAGGGATTTGGGGTCGGTAACCAAGACTGGCTCAGCATTGTTGGGATAGGTCCAATCCAGTACCCGTAGTGTGTGGACATAGGATCAGTACTCGGGGATAGCTATTAGTTGCTGAATTGGACTTGGCCCGATGTCAACAAATGGGTTGGAGACGATCGAAGACTCACCAGTCAAATATAGGATCGGTAACCGAACACAATTAGTTCCTTGGGAAAATCCACTGTCAAATGCTGTTTGGGGTCTGTTATAAGTTTCAAGAAAATCTTCAAAATGTGCCAATTTACGAGGGATTCTAGGTAGAAGTGAGGACCACATGGAAAAAGGTGGAGAAGTAATCATTTGGGTCTCTACTAAGAGGAGACTATAAAAAGGAAGTGAGGAAAAATGAGAGGGTGGTTGACAAACACAAAGAGAGGTGTGAGATAATGAGAGAAGAGAAGGGAGAGAGGAGGGATTAGAGAGGATAAAGATTAGGCTTGTGACAAAGAAGGTTAGAAGATTGGGTTCTCAAGGCAGCGTTTGGAGTAATAACTAGTAGGAGTGCAAGGAAACTCACCAACAAATAAATTGGGAGTCCAAATTCTCCATTCCAAAAGGAAGCACCACTGGATTTGGGTATCACAGAAAAAATAATTAATAAATACTCCTAATTTGACAAAAAAAAATTAAATCTTAATTACTAATTTGACAATTGAAGTAAAAATATCTAGGGATTAAACTAAACTTTAGCCTTATTTTATAATTAGCCAAAAATAGAGAGTAGACATATGTGTTGGGAGTCTAATTTCAAAAATCTCCCATTGAATTATATGATAATATATGATATTCACAACCAAACAACGTATACGATATCCAGACTAAAATATTAAAATACAATATCCAAGAAATCCTATCAATTTCTTCAACATTGTGTTTGAAAAGAATTAATCAAAGCATAAGAGAACAAAACAATAACAACAACAACAAACTAGCAAGAATTAAACCCGCACAAAAATGTCCATTAAAAAAATTCACACTCGACATAATCGAATGCCAACAAAAAGTCAAAAAAAAAAAAATTCTTTTCTTGTCTGTTATTCACATCATATACAAGTATAAACAAAACTATCAATTCCTTTTACCCTCAAAACGAATCAATCTAACCCTAACACTCATGTTAACCACCAAGGTGAAAAAAAAAAAAAAAAATTTACCTCAAAACAAAATGATAAAAATATAAAAGCCCACCGGTGAGTAAAGTTACAGTCAAATAAGCCCTATCTATCAATATAATTTTTCAAAAATGACGTATCACACCTGTTCCTCTGTCCATACTTCCTAGGTCACCGAGGGGCCAAGGAAACCGAAAAATCGGTGGGTAAGCCAATCTGGTCAGCCCAATGCTGAGACTCCAAATACAACTTGGAAACCAAAAGTGCGACCCGACCCATATCGGGTCTCTTATTCGGATCCTCCTCAACGCACTCCAACGCCAACCTCACCATCTTCTCCGCCACTTCCACCGGGTACGAGTCCCGCAATCTCCGATCGACCCATTTCCTCACTCCACCATACTCCCCACTCGCTTCCCTCGCCGTGTCGATCACGCTCACTCTCCTGTACCCGCCATTGTCGTCGAACGCGAACTTCAACACTTCTTCACCCGATAACAGCTCCAACACCACCACGCCGAACGCGTACACGTCGCTCTCCTGCGTCGCGAGTCCCGTCTGCTGAAACTCCGGCGCCATGTACCCTCTCGTGCCTTCGAGCTTCACTTCTTTGGATTTCTGCTGCGGCGGCGGCGGCGTTTTGGAACTACCGGTGATCTCGCCGCAGAGCTCGGCGGTGCCGAAGTGGCAGATCTTCGCGTTGAAGGACTCTTCGGTGACGATCACGCTCGAGCTTTTGATGTGGTTGTGGACGAAGCCCGAGCTCTGTACACCCGTGCAATGGTGGACATAGTCGAGCCCGTGAGCGAGGTCCGTGGCGATTTGCATGCGCCTCAACCAGGTGGACAACACGGTGAAGCTAGGGTTTTTAGGGTTTCGGAGACAGTCTTTGAGATTCGCTCCGGTGGCGAATTCGTACACCAAGTAAATGTAATTCCCCGAGAGCGAAGCGCCGAGGAGCTTGATCAGGCTACTATGGTGGATCCGGCAGATCGACAGCAGCCTGTCTCGGAGCTCCGGGACCTCGAGCGGTCGTCGGAGCTTGCGTTGGAAGACGGCGACCTCCTTGTCGCGGAGAAAGCACCGCCACGCGGCGGAGGTGGAGGAGGAGGAGAATTTATTCGAGAGGAAGTTGTTGGTGGCGGCGGAGATCTCCGAGAAATTGTAAATGTGAGGATTTTCCGGCAGAGAATCCTTGAAGCTAGAGAGAGAGGCTCGGCTCGTAGCCGAAGATTTCGAAGAGTAGTACTTGTTGTTGTAGCTCGACCCGGACCCGGACCCGGTGGCGTAGTTGTTGGAAAACGGGTCGGGAATCGAATCGGTAAACGATTTGCGGGGCCTGGCATTGGAATTCGGACTCCTGGGTGAGATTGCCTCTGTGCTCTTCTTCGTTTTGCACATTTGGTTTTTCTTGTTCATCAAACGTGCGCCGTCGATGGTAACGGCGTGAAACATTGTAGAAATGTCATGTATTTGTGTCTGAAATGAAATGGCGGTTTTATATGTTTTTTCTTTTTTTTTTTGGTCAAATAAATAAATATCTTATTATATTAAATACTGTAATTAAATCCCACTTTGCTTTGTCGACCTGAGCTAATTGGATGTGTAGTGAAGTCTTTTTGTCTCTGATTATGATCATGAACAGATGCTAAGGGAATAAAATCATACGTTTGCAACAAAAATATATTCTTTTCTTTGGTTGTAGTCGGTAATAAAAAATTATATTAATATGTTTTAAATTTTTTTGACAAAATCAAAAGATTATTATTGAATTGGCGTGCGGTAGTTACTTGTGATTGATTAGATTACGTTCAGAAAAGGAAACCAATTATTTGAAATGCTTTTTTTTTTTTTTTTTTTTTTTTTTGTGTGTATTAAGAGAAGCTCACATAATTGTAATTGAATAAATTATATAAATAATAAACTCTTCACGTACTCATATATTTATATATGGTGTCTTAATAATAACAGACACAACTTTCATTTAAAAAAAAAAATGTAAAGGAATAATTCATAAATGGTACGTATAAATGGTGAAGAAAGAAGAAATAAGAGGAAACTAAAATTGGATTGACAACTAAAAAGCATATGTTTATAAAAATAAAAAAAAACAACTAAAAAGCATATTCTTTATGTAAAAGCATGTCGATGATGAAGTATTAAAAAAAACAACTAAAAAGCATATTCTTTATGTAAAAGCATGTCGATGATGAAGTATTGTTTAAGGCAACATGTGTCTCTTCTCTAATAGCTCTATTTGGGATTTAGGAGGTGGTCATGTCACGCACGTATGGTTTCTAATATTTTATTTGACGATAAGATACTTTATTGGTTAAACTAATACTGTTTATAATGTTGATTGTGGAGAGTAAAACAGTTTGATTGTTTATAAGATGATTTAAAATTTTGTTTATAATTAAAAAGGATGATGGGGGTTAGTTTTTTTTGGCTGCGAGAAAGGAAATTTGATGGTGACTTGAGGCTAATAGATTTGTGTGAACATGGTTACGGAAAATTTGGATATGTATAGTGACTTAACTATTAAACAACCCCTATCAACTAGTACTTTGATGTCTAGTCATCAAAATATACAGTGCGATGACTAATAAATCTGATTCTGATTTCAACCTACGAAACTTTTGACTTCATGCATGAGGTAAGACACAAGTTGGCTAGTTGTGCAAGCCTGCAAGGCATTAACGACTTTGTTTGATAACTTCCAACAATCCAAAATCACAGAATGCATTAAAGTAGTTTATACTTTATTGGAATATAGCGGATTGTATTAATTATAGTTCAACTCCAATAGAACCAAACAAACAAGAATAATATAATCGTTTTAAATTAGGTGAAAATCACATTTTTCGTCCTTGTATTTTCACGCGATTCTCATTTTGGTTCTTTAACTTTTTTTTCCTCCGCTTTTAGTCCCTTTCCTAGAAAACACATCTCGTTTTTGTCCCTGCCGTTATTTCAAAGACGAAAATTGCACAAGTGACAAAATGGAGTGCACTGTTGGCACATTAAAAGCTGACGTGCCCATTACAAGAATAATAAAAAATGTTATTTGGCATTAAAAAAGGCCACGTTAGCATCTAAATTAAAAAAAAAATTAATTTTAACTAAATAAAAAAATCAAAACAGAATTAAAAATCAAAATTCACATGAATTTAGATCTAAAAGTATCTTGAACAAGAACATCAACCCAAATTTAAGAACTCAAAACTAAAAACCAAAAATCACAAATAACTTAGAAAATAATAACACTAAATTAAACATTAGATCCACAAAATTAAATAGCAGCCTTAGCAATCTCAAGATCTGCATCAAAGAACATATTCCATTTCCCATCCCACCTGATGAAAAACTCAGTATCCTCATAATACTTCACTCTATGCACATCCCCAGTAGGAGTAAACAAAAAATCCCCAACACCCAAACCATGCCTCTCCTTTTTGCTCAAATTCCACACACTCTTCTTCCCCTCCATCACCACCAAATCATGCCCAAAAGTATGATGATGAGCTGGGATTATATCGATCGAATTCAATTTCCTATTCTTCACCAAACAACAAATAGCACATTTTGCAGATTCATTAAACTGAGAAGAACCAGCCCACTAGTGCCAACGAGGTCCGCACTCTCTGGATTGGAGACCTCCAATACTGGATGAACGAGAATTATCTCTGGATCAGAGACCCCGCATCACTTTTCTACGTGCTTTTTATTCATTTTTGGTTTCTGGGTTTTGATTAGTGAGATTGTGTTTTGTGTGTGTGTGTGTGTTATGCGGTTTAGGTGTTTGATTTATTGTCTCTAAGGCTTCTTTGTCAGAATGGTTGTTTTGTTGCATACCCATTTTTTGTTTTTCGATCCAGTTCATGTTTTTGTTATCTTTTGGTAGTGAAACTTTGTGGGTTTTACATTATATGGTGCAAGGAGAAGGGTTTCCCATTGTTCTTATTCATGGATTTGGTGCTTTTGCATTTTAGATCTAAGTGTGTGTGTGTGTGTGTGTTTTTTTTTATTTTATTTTTTTTATTTATTTCTGGGTTTGTGTTCTTAGATTTGGGTTTGTGTTCATGTTGTTCTTGTTTAAGACACACTTAGATCTCAATCCATGTGATTTTTAGTTTTTAATTATGTTTTTATTTTTTTATTTAGTTAAAATTAATTCTTTTTTAATTTAGATGCTGACATGGCATTTTTTAATGTCAAATAAAATTTGTTATTATTATTTTAATGGCCACGTTAGCTTTTAGTGTGCCAACAGTGCACTCCGTTTGCCACTTGTGTAATTTTCATCTCTGATGTAATGGTAGGGACAAAAATAAGACGTGTTTTCTAGGATAGGGACTAAAAGCAGTGGAAAAAAAGTTTGGGACCAAAGTGGAATCGCGTGAAAATGTAGGGACGAAAATGTGATTTTCGCCTTTAAATTATTATTTTTTGTTTGTTAAAATTTTCGGTTCAAATAGTTTGAAACTTGATGTTTTTTTCATTCAAAATTGGAATACAATCAAAAACTAGTTTTTAATTCGTTTGATGAAGACAACTCAAATCGCCTTTTTTTAACCTATTTTTTGTTTATCCAAAAAAAATTGTATTTTTAATGTTCTCTCTTAATAAATTCGATTTATTTTTCTTTTATTTCAAATAAGATTTTAAACTTTAGTGGTTGAATAATAATAAGTCTTACCTTAATTATTGATTCGTGCATGTAGTGGGGGGAGCTGTAAAGTCAAGCATAATTTTTTTTTAAATATTTCTGTAAAGTCAAGCATAATTTTTTTTTAAATATTTTTTTTTTGAGTAAAAGTTAGAAAAAGTCAAGTAAATTTTTTTTTTTAGAGACAGTCTAAGTAAAATTTAGATAACCTAATCCATAACGACTTTTTTTTTAGTAAAGGTCGGGTGGTCCATATAAAAATGAATAAAAAGAAAAAGGTAAGATAATTTTTGTGGGGCCCCATAATTTATGGCCCTAGCCCATTTATTCATTATGGCCCAAAGGCCCGAGCCGAGGAAGGTTATGGCTCAGGATCGGTAGAACCAGTACAAAATAGTCTTGGGACACAGCCGAGGACGACTCAGTCCTCGGCATGTCCAAAGACTCACTAGAGGGAAGGGCAAAAACGGCATAGGAGCAGCTTGGGAAAAATCTAAAATATCTAGGTCAATAAAGAAGAGTACGCTGGAAAGTGTAACGACCTTGGAAAGCTACCCTTACTGCCATTCAATACTTTGCACCTGACAGAGCCATACTCTCCAGCTTTTACAACCACCCCCAACCACTCTGGGTAGGGGCCGATGGGACAAGTATCAGCCTTGGAAAAGTCGATCCTACACGTGGACGAAAGATAAGGAACATATGTTAGTATAAAAGGAAAAGTAAGCAATCTGGAGCAGAGGCTGGGAAAAATGGCCAAAAACCAGAGCCTCCTAGCCCACCTCCAGGAGAAAGACTCCTGGGGCGAACACCGTTTAACTATGTACGGACACCACGAAAAACCACTGTCCTGTGATCAAAGTCTAGCCTTTCAAAGCCACGCTCTATAAGTGATATTGTTTGGGCCTTTTTACGTACGAACCCAACGTTGTTACGGGTCGTTACAAATCGCGTCCTTATAATTGGCGCCGTCTGTGGGGAGGCTTGTGTGTTGGCATAGGCGGTAGGTTGAGATAGTTCCCTTGTCATTTCTAACAGCCGGTTGTAGTATTCTAGTGTAAAGTTCCACCAGGGGCTATGTTTATTTGCTAGGGGCTGTGCTTCGTAACGTCAGCCGCACAAATGGTTATAGGGGCTTCGCCGAGGAGCTAACTCCCCTAAAACCAAGGTCACATGCCATAGTCGAAGGGTTAATTCCCCCAACTACTTATCAAAAACTGAGTTTTGGACAGAACTAAGGTATTGCATGGTCCTCGGACTCAAACCTATGGGGAAACCAACTACTTGGAACAGAAAATTGAGTTTTGGACAGAACCAAGGTATTGCATGGTCCTCGGACTCAAACCTATGGGGAAACCAACTACTTGAAACAGAAAACTGAGTTTTGGACAGAACCAAGGCATTGCATGGTCCTCGGACTCAAACCTATGGGAAAACCAACTACTCGGAACAGAAAACTGAGTTTTGGACAGAACCAAGGTATTGCATGGTCCTCGGACTCAAACATATAGGGAAACCAACTACTTAGAACAGAAAACTGAGTTTTGGACAGAATCAAAGTATTGCATGGTCCTCGGACTCAAACCTATGGGGAAACCAACTACTTGGAACAGAAAACTGAGTTTTGGACAAAACCAAGGTATTGCATGGTCCTCGGACTCAAACCTATGGGGAAACACTTGGAATAGAAAACTGAGTTTTAGACAGAACCAAGGTATTGCATGGTCCTCGGACTCAAACCTATGGGGAAACCAACTACTTGGAACAGAAAACGGAGTTTTGGACAGGACCAAGGTATTGCATGGTCCTTGGACTCAAACCTATGGAAAGGTCGGCTACTTAACAAAAATTTTAAGTTGCTCAATCCTCGACTCAAATACCAGAAAAAGGTTAAGGCTATGAAAGTTGTTAGGAAGATGGTGAAACACCCTATTACTCAGCAACCTGGAGGGGCTGTTCGTCTTTGGGTTATATGTCTTCGGGTGATTACCTCCTACACCACACCGAGCATTCAGTTGTCATCTCGACTATTTTGGGATAAGTGTTGTTTTCTCAGGTCGGCATTATTGTGCCAGACAACTCTATTAAATTCATGATAATATCTTTTCCTTAGCAAGAGTTTTGACCCTAAGTATCATTTGTTCAAGTCGGTATTATTGTGCCGAACAGCACTCGTAAGTTCATAATAGTACATTTTTCCTTGATAAGGGATTTCGGCCCTAAGTATTGTGCTCTCAGATCAGCGGTATTGTGCCAGACCGCCCCAATAAGCTCATCATAATATCCTGTCTTTTTCTTCTTGATATGGGTTTCAGCCCTAAGTATCATTTGTTCGATTCAGTATTATTAAGTCGGATAGTTTCAATAAACACAGAGTAAGATCTTTTTATCAACTGAGATTTCGATCCTAGACATCGGTCAAAGTGTAAAAATAAAAAGAATTCACAAGGTAGTATGTCTATTCACGGTGTAACCATTTTGGAAGTAAAGAGATAGAACATGTGAAATAAAGTAATAACGACTTTTATTAATATAAAGAGGTATTACAACGTACAAAGAAGGGCTTAAATAAGCCTATACAGAAGGTGGATTACAAAAACAAAAAATAACAACAACAATATAACAAATAAACAGTCAGATGTCTTTTTAAACTCATCTCCGAAATCCTTTCAAACTCTGCCTCAGTAGCGCCCATATTGAGAGGAGGACCTTCTTCAGAAGAAGAAGGAGGAGAAGAAGAGAAAGAAGGAGGAGAAGAAGAGAAAGAAGGAAAAGCGCCAGGATGGATCTGGCGGTGGAAAGAAGAAGAAAAACAGGCAGAATGAGGCACCAGTGAAGGAAGAGAGGAAGAAGTAGGGATACTTTGTTCCTGCGTCAGTCCTGACTCCTAACACGCTGGTGCCATGTTAGCTATGCTTATGAGAGAGCGGCTGGTACTGATAATGGGTGACCCCAGCTCAGTTGCGCCAAAAGTTTGACGCGACGAGCCCCTGCTTCGGATTTTGACTGAAAGGAGGATGAGAGGTATCTTGAGTCTCTCCCATCCTTGCCCTAATCGAGCCATTTTGAGTTTCGCAAGAACGTAGCATTTCTGGGAAGGGTATGGTCTCATCGTTCCTACTCCTATATTGGGCTTATCACGATTCAAGGTGTAAGCAAGCGGATAAGGGAAACTCTGAGGGAAGCTAAGGATTTTCAGACTTCAAAAGGACTGAAAGGGTTCTGTGTAAGAGGGGAAACCTCCTGCTTTCCTTCTTATATGAGGGGCAAAACGGGAGGAATTTAATTTACCCATATTTCCAAGAAAATATGTAAGCGAGAATATACCTGTTCCGCTTCCCTACACCGTCAATAACCGTCGAATTTAAATGGTCTCGTAAATAGAAGTCATTAAAGGCGCGTTTTGGATAATCAAACGGCAGGAACGCATTATAGATGAATTCAGAGGAACGTTTCGCAGCTTGGTATGTTTCCTGGGTAGATGAAGAGACACCAACATTAATGAAGGACAGAGTTAAGCGAGCCGTAATAAAGGCTTGGCATTACCAAAACCCTCCTCTCCAACCAAGAGGTCGGACAGCAGGATTTTGAGGGGTTATTGTGGGGCCCCATAATTTATGGCCCTGGCCCATTTATTCATTATGGCCCAAAGGCCTGAGCCGAGGAAGGTTATGGCCCAGGATCGGTAGAACCAGTACAAAATAGTCTTGGGACACAGCCGAGGACGACTTAGTCCTCGGCATGTCCGAGGACTCACTAGAGGGAAGGGCAAAAACGGCATAGGAGCAGCTTGGGAAAAATCTAAAATATCTAGGTCAATAAAGAAGAGTACGCTGGAAAGTGTAACGACTCTGGAAAGCTGCCCTTACTGCCATTCAATACTCTACACCTGACAGAGCCATACTCTCCAGCTTTTACAACCACCCCCAACCACTCTAGGTAGGGGCCGATGGGACAAGTATCAGCCTTGGAAAAGTCGATCCTACACGTGGACGAAAGATAAGGAACACATGTTAGTATAAAAGGAAATGTAAGCAATCTGGAGCAGAGGCTGGGAAAAATAGCCAAAAACCAGAGCCTCCCAGCCCACCTCCAGGAGAAAGACTCCTGGGGCGAACACCGTTTAACTATGTACGGACACCACGAAAAACCACTATCCTATGACCAAGGCCTAGTCTTTTAAACCCACGCTCTATAAGTGATATTATTTGGGCCTTTTTACGTGCGAACCCAACACTGTTACGGGTCGTTACAAATCGCGTCCTTACACTGTTACGGGTCGTTACAAATCGCGTCCTTACAATTTTTATTTAAAATATCAGGTTGATGTGAGTAGAAATTTTTTTGGTAATCCTCCACTAAATGCGAAAGGAATGTTAGCTATCTGCACTCATATATCCACAATATTATAGAACACATTGCTGGGTAATCGAAACACATTTTCCTACCTTATTAAGTTCTCAACTACAATGCCTCTATACCCCTTTGATACTTATTGCATTTGGTTGGAGATAAAGATTGAATTTTCAACACGGCCAAAGAGAAAATATTGTAATTATTTTTTAACACAAGCATAAACATATGCATCCAATATTTCTAAGTAAACATGTCTTGCAGTCTATTTTCTATTTCTCATCAATTTATACATGAGCAAATATCACTTTTGATCAGAATAGTGTCTCATTTTTCAATTTAATTGTGTAGGTATGAATTAGGGCCCTCTTCCAAGGCTGTGTTTGAATTGGGTGAAAACTGTTTCCGGAAATCATTTTCCGTAAAACCGGAGTGTTTGGCTGTCACGGAAAATATCATTTTCCGGAAAATGACTTTCAGTTGACCACTATTTTCACCTTTGACCTGGAAATCATTTACTCCCCTCATTTTTACTTCAAATCACTTCCGGGTCTCACAAATCGCAGAGAGAGGGAGAGAAAAAACAGAAAACACAACACGAGAGCAAGAGAAAGAACAAACGAGCGAGATCAAAAAACGGTGCCGGATCAAGATCGCGATTGACGGCACGATCTCGCGAACGCGAGATCGTGCCGTTGATTGCGATCTCGCCTTCGCGAGATCGTGCCGGATCGAGATCGCGATCGACGGCGCGATCTCGCGAAGCGTCGATCGCGATCTCGCGAACGCGAGACCGCGCCGTCGCGAGATCGTGACGTTGATCGCGATCACGATCTACGCTTCGCGAGATCGCGTCGTCGCGAGATCGCGACGTTAATCGTGATCTCGGATCGCGATCGTTGATGATTTTTTTTCTGGGTTGTGGCTTGTGTTTTCTGGATTTGTGTTTTCCTTTTTCTTTTCCAAACACCAGAAAATATTTTTCGGAAAATTTTTTGAAATGCAACCAAACACGTAGAAACATTTTCCTTTTCCGGAAATTAGCATTTCCGGAAAATATGTATTTTTTGGAAAACGTTTTACAGCAACCAAACACAACCCAAATGAGCCCGAATTGCAAACCTTTTTGTTAGGGCCCAAATGTGATAATCCAGGAAAATTTCATTTAAATCAGATAAAATGACACCAATTGAGGAATGATGTCAGCAGTTAACTGAAGAATGAGTCTTCTTCCCATATTTTATTTGTTGGATTTTCTAGAGTTATGTAGTTTTGTATATCGTTTTGTTTCCTTTATACATTCCCGATGTACTTGGGTAATTTTTTTTTTTTTTGGGTTGTACCTCATTTTTATGTTCAATGAAATTTTTTTATTTTCCTTTAAAAAAAAAGTTGACCAAAGAAGGAGGAATTCTTTGCATGACCTTTAGGTTAGGGAAAGGATGGAGATTAGGAAGTATCCAAGAAGAAAGACTCGGTTAGTTCAAGAAAAGGTATGTGAGGAGCAATAGTCGCCTCTACATTAATGGTCTTCAATTACCAACATCCACTCAGCGTTAAATGTTGAATGACCCATCTAAAATTTTGAATAATAAAACAATCATTAGGAGACCTACCATTACCACTAAACACAGGCAAAGAGATATTGATCGGACAACTCATGGGACGCTACACCATTAACTCATATAAATACCCACCCCTTGTCACAACAAAGACAAATATATAGAGAGGAAAATAAAAACATTATGAGAGAGAGAGAGAGAGAGAGAGAGAGAGAGAGAGAGAGAGTTTAATCATAATCAGAGCTTTTAAGGAAAGAGAGAGAGAGAGAGAGAGAGAGAGAGAGAGAGAGAGAGAGAGAGAGAGAGATAGGAAAGGGGAGTGAGCTTTTTGAGCTCCTTATTCATATTGTGGAATATTTCGATATAAATACAAATAAATTGTATGTTTCTCTTTTTTTTTATCCACTAATAATAATCAAGTTCTCAAAGTATGTAAAATTATTTGATTTAATCCATACACTAATCTGAAAACTTATGTATCATATGACTCAGCATATTTTTACGATGAAATATATTTACATGACTTAAAATTAAGAAAAATGCTATGTCCACAACATTTTTCATAACAAATTCTAAGTGGCATGTTGTTATTATTGGGACAAAAAAAGTAATTTCAGTGATAGGTTCAAATTTGAACCTGTAAGGTCACGTTTTGCAGCCCAAGCCCAAGATGTATGGGATCTTGGACCAGTGAGCCCGGTACAATAAATTTGTAGAGAGTGGGTCGAAAAGCTAGGCTTTAGTGCATGGGCAACAGCTAACATGATGTTTTTCACAGTGAAGCAAGGATGAACTGGGTTTATCAAAGAGGGTTGGTCCTTGGCATGGTCCTCGGAGCTTTTTCTGGTGCCTCTTGAGTGATAGGGGTTTCAGCCCCCCTTTACTGCCTTCCTTCACCCTCTTTTATAGTAGTTTACTTCCTTTTGAATTGTGTTCCTAGTGCTGATACTTGTCCCATCAGCCTTTACCCAAGTTGTTGGGAGTGGTTGTAAGGGCAAAAAAGCATAGCTATGTCAGGTATAAGGCACTGAATGCAATAATGGCAGCTTTTCCCTTAGATATTTCTATTCTCTCCATTGTCATTTTCTGTTTTAGTACTTTTCCTATTCTATGGAGTGACCCGGAATGCCACTCTCAGTGATAGGCCGTTCCCTTTGTCCTCAGCCATACCTGGCCGAGGAGGGATTCTTACCATGGCCGAGGAGGGGTTCTTCCTTAGACTGAGCCCCTGGCCCAATGTGTGTATTGATATGGGCTCCCCGGTCTGTTACCCCCACAATAGCCCCTCAAGATTCTTCTTTTCTTCCCCATGGGAGGAAAGGAGGATCTCGATGTGATGATAGTCCTTTCGCGCCCATTTTGCACTATGTCTGATTGTAAGACATTCTTTTAGTTTATCCAAGTCGCGTTCCTGTCGTTTCGGTACACGAGGCGTGCTTTCATTAAGGTCTTTTTACGAGGTGACGCAAATCCAACGGTTGAAGACTGCTTTGGAAATTGAGCGAGATTTATCTTGCTTGTAATTCTTTCTTGGAAATTTGGGCAAATTAATTACCTTTAGGTTTGCCTCCTATATAAGACACATTGGGGGGGGGGGGGGGGGGGTCGCTTTTCTTCCTTTACAGATCCTTGAGTTCTGCAAGAGTTTCAGGCTCTTAACTTTTCGGATGTCCCAAAGGGCCTCACTAAGGCGGTGATTGAGATTTAGGGAATGAAATGGCCAAGGATAAGGGTGAGGGTGGAGGAATCAAGCCCTCTTCAGAAGCCAAGGGCGTCACCAAGATTTAGAATGACACAGTTAAGGCAAGGGAAGTAGAGGCCAAAGATATTTTTCCCCTTCAATTGGACAAGAAAGAAGTCTCTCTTCCTTCAGCCAAAATCCGAAGCAGGTGTGGGTCACATCAGATTTTTGGTGCTACAAAGTTTGGATTTCATCCGGCGTTGTGTGTCATGTGTGTGCGGATTGGGATTTCTCATCACCGATACCATCCATACTTGCTCGGTTGCTGCTAGAGTAATACTTGCTCGATTGCTGCTAGAGCAAGATTGTGGATCTAGCATTTCTGCTTTTTCCTCTCTCCCATTGCCAGTACCATCCATACTTGCTCGATTGCTGCTAGAGCAAGATTGTGGATCCTGCATCTCCGCTTCTTCTTCTTTCCCATCACTGGCACCATCCATGCTTGCTCGATTGCTGCTAGAACAAGATTGTGGATTTATCGCTCCCATGGACAGCTTTTGTAGTTAGCTTTTGAAACAGGCTTGTCTAAGCCCTTTTATGTACAATGTACCTCTTCTTTATCTAATAAAAAGATGACTTTATTTCACTTTGCAAACCTTTCCTTTCCTGCAATAATTATTTTATGAATGGGTGTGTCGGTATCTTTTCTTTCGAATAGTATCTAAAATTGAGGTCATTGATGGTAAAGAGTTGTCACCCTCAATTTATCAAAACTCATGGGCACACAACCACTATCTTTAAATAAGTTAACTATATAGGACTAATCAGGAAAATAACCATTTGCTCTTCATTGTGAATAGTGCAACCGCCAACAGACGTGTAATTTAAAGTAAACGGTCCGAGGGGATCACCGGATACTAAGGTTCTTTTCAACATTTACGATGACGTTTATAGCGTTAACTTCCCTTAAGTGTCTGATCCGAGGACCGAGGCGTGATCGAATTTAGCTTAAACACTTAGAAAGTTGCCAGTACGTGTTAGTTTCCACAAAGCAGGAGGTCCGAGGACCACGCAAGACCTTGGTTCTGTCTAGCACTTAGGTTCTTCTTGAAGTAGCTAGCTTCCCCATAGATTTGAGTCCAAGGACCATATAAGACCTTGATTTCGTCTAGTACTTATATTTTTCTTGAAGTAGCTAGTTTCCCCATAAATTTGAGTCCAAGGACCATGCAAGACCTTGGTTCTGTCTAATACTTATATTCTTCTTGAAGTAGCTAGTTTCCCTATAGGTTTGAGTCCGAGGACCATGCAAGACCTTGGTTCTGTCTAGTACTTATATTCTTCTTGAAGTAGCTAGTTTCCCTATAGGTTTGGGTCCGAAGACCATGCAAGACCTTGATTCTGTCTAGTACTTATATTCTTCTTGAAGTAGCTAGTTTCCCCATAGGTTTGAGCCCAAGGACCATGTAAGACATTGGTTCTGTCTAGTACTTATATTCTTCTTGAAGTAGCTAGTTTCCCTATAGGTTTGAGTCCGAGAACCATGCAAGACCTTGGTTCTGTCTAGTACTTATATTCTTCTTGAAGTAGCTAGTTTTCCCATAAGTTTGAGTCTGAGGACCATGCAAGACCTTGATTTTGTCTAGTACTTATATTCTTCTTGAAGTAGCTAGTTTCCCCATAGGTTTGAGTCATGCAAGACCTTAGTTTTGTCTAGTACTTATATTTTTTTTGAAGTAGCTAGTTTCCCCATAAGTTTGAGTCCGAAGACCATGCAAGACCTTAATTCTATCTAGTACTTATATTCTTCTTGGAGTAGCTAGTTTCCCCATAGGTTTGAATTCGAGGACCATGCAAGACCTTGGTTCTATCTAGCACTTAGGTTCTTCTTGAAGTAGCTAGTTTCCCCATAGGTTTGTGTCCGAGGACCATGCAAGACCTTGGTTCTGTCTAGCACTTAGGTTCTTCTTGAAGTAGTTAGTTTTCCCATAGGTTTGAGTCCAAGGACCATGCAAGACCTTTATTTTGTCTAGTACTTATATTCTTCTTGGAGTAGTTAGTTTCCCCATAGGTTTGAGTCCGAGAACCATGCAAGACCTTGATTTTGTCTAGTACTTATATTCTTCTTGGAGTAGCTAGTTTCCCCATAGGTTTGAGTCCGAGGACCATGTAAGACCTTGGTTCTGTCTAATACTTAGGTTCTTCTTGAAGTAGCTAGTTTCCTAATAGGTTTGAGTCCGAGGACCATGCAAGACCTTGGTTTTGTCTAGCACTTGTATTTTTTTTGAAATAGCTAGTTTCCCCATAGGTTTGAGTTCGAGGACCATGCAAGATCTTGGTTCTGTCTAGTATTTTTCCCAATAGGGATTCATCAAGCCGGGCTACTAGACTTGTGAGAACTAGCCCCTTGACATATGTACGGGGCATATACTTGACGTCAGAAGCCCTTAGAATTGTGCCCCATTTAGCAACCCTTTCCGCGTAATCAGTACCTTGAAGAGTAGCCCTGAGCGGAGGTTGAGTTATGACCATAACTGTGTATTCTTGGAAATGATGGGAAAGCTTCCATGTAGCATGCACTATCGCCAAAATGGTACTCTCGAGGGACTCTTGCTGATAGGAGTTTGATCCTATCATGATTAACCGTTGCACTTACTAACACACGAGCTTTTCCCACAGACGACGTCAATTGTAGGGTCACGTTTTACAGCCTAAGCCCAAGATGTATGGGATTTTGGAACAGTGAGCCCGGTACAATAAATTTGTAGAGAGTGGGTTGAAGAGCTAGGTTTTAGTGCATGGGCAACAACTAACATGGTGTTTATCACAGTGAAGCAAGGATGAACTGGGTTTATCAAAGAGGATTGGTTCTTGGCACGGTCCTCAGAGCTTTTTCTGGTGCCTCTTGAGTGATAGGGGTTTCAGACCCCCTTTACTGCCTTCCTTCACCCTCTTTTATAGTAGTTTCCTTCCTCCTGAATTGTGTTCCTTGTGCTGATACTTGTCCCATCAGCCCTTACCCAAGTTGTTGGGAGTAGTTGTAAGGGCAGAAAAGTATGGCTATGTCAGGTACAAGGCACTGAATGTAATAATGATAGTCTTTCCCTTAGATACTTCTATTCTCTCCGTTGTCCTTTTCTGTTTCAGTACTTTTCCTGTTCCATGGAGTGACCCGGAGTGCCACTTTCAGTGATTGGACGTTCCCTTTCTCCTCGGCCATACTTGGCCGAGGAGGGATTCTTCCTATGGCTGAGGAGGGGTTCTTCCTTGGACTGGGTCCCTGGCCTAACTTGTGTATTGATATGGGCTCCTCGGTTTGTTATCCCTACAGAACCAATAACAAGTAACCACTTATAATTTGTTATGAAAATATTGTGAACGTAGCACTTCTAAAAAATTAAATACAACTCAGTCTAAATGCATTAAAAATGACATACGACCGTAACTTTTAATCATCACATGACATTATGTTATGTGGGATAACCAAAATATATATATATATATATATATTCCACTTTTTAAATTTGAATTTGAATTTGTCTAACAATGCTCTATTCCATATTTAATTAATGAAAAAAATATATACAGATACAAAAAAGAAAAAAAAATGTGGATTGTGGGGTACAGGAATTTAAATAAGGTAAATGTGCCACATATCATACCTATGGCTAAGGGGTTCATTATCGTGCTGAGGAGGTCACACCCTCAGATAGTAAGGCCACGTCAGTGGCACATTACCATAGGAGGTCATACTGTAGAGAAAGAATTTCAGAGAAGATGTTAGCCCTAATGTGACTGAAGGAATGGTGGCTGCCACCACATTTAATGCATCTCACCAAACCTCCTGGCTACATTTATATGGAGAAGATACCTGAATAGTACTGCCTTGACTGCTGTAACTCACAAGGTGTTTGGGAAGGTGTTTGATGGGACAAACACTCAAGTAGTAACCTGAACGAACAACAAACGGATGGCCAAGATCATCTAAAGAAAGCTATATAATGTAAGAGATTCTCCAGAGAGAAAGGATCAAAAAATCGATAGAGAAAATACTGTAGTAACAAAAATTGAAATTACATCCCAGTTTAAAAGAAATATACATAAGGACCATTTTCCTTGGATTATGTGGATGAAGGGTTTCTTTCCACAAAGCTTGTTTTTTTCTTTACTTTCTTATTATTTTCGATTCATTGTGTGTGTTGTTGGATCCATTGAAATCTAGTTTTTAAGTTCACTCTCTACAAATTCGTTGTATTAGACTCTTTGGACTATTCTTCATCCATCTTTTGGGTTTAGAAACCAAAACCTGCCCTTACATGGACAATCATTTGACAATTTGTTTTTGAAAATTTGAAACTATAAACACCAAGTCGAAGAATGAAAACTTTTTAAAGGCCAAAATAAGTATATTAGATAAATTAAAAAAAAAAAAAAAGTTTTTATGTTCCTCGGTTCCTCCTCCTACGGTCCTACTTATATATAAAGTCACCATCCGATCCGAAGTTCAAACCGACCTATAAAAAGGTCATTCTATAACTATTCCCTTTATTACATATGTAATTCCGGCCTCTTTCACATTCTATTCCCTTCGCTTTCTAGTTTCTTCTTCACCTTCACCGCACCAAACTCCTCTCTCTCTTTCCCAACAAAAGAAAATTGTTCAGTTCGCATATCCGAGGAATTCAACAAACCCTAGCTCTCTCACTGAAAAGACACAAGAACAAAAACAACAAACAACATTTGCTCTCTTCTCTGTCTCCCAGCGATCATCACCAACAACAGGTTCGTCAAGAACCCAAAAAAAAAAAAAAAGGCTTGATAAGAATCTAGGGCTTTGGGAATTGCATTTTTAATCCCTAATAAAGATTTGAAATTGAATAAGCTTCACTCAAATTAAAAATTATTATTATTATTATTATTATTATTATTATTATTATTTTTAAATTTTCAGTGTAAATATATAGTGTGAAAAATATCTGGTTCATGAACGTTTTTAATTTTTGAACTTTTTTCCCATCTGTTGATTTTGATTGATTGCTTTCGTGTAGTATTGCTGCTGTTTGTTGTTTTATATGTTATTGTTTTGATTCAAATAGGTTGTTGTCATGTAGGTTAATTGGTATTGCCATAAAGATGTCCTCTTCGATTGCAAGTACTATTGCCACACCACCCCAATTGGCACCAGGTATTTATATGGGTATTCATGAATTTGATTTTAGTTTATTAGCTGCTATTGTAAGAGTATCTATGCCCTTTGATTGCCGAGTTCTGCTGACTCTAGAAAATAGAGTTGTTTATTGATCATAACAAATTGAAATGGAAATATGAGTTTTTTTTAATTAGATCATGTGGTTTTGAGCAAGTAAATTGGACATGTTATCAGTTTGTTATTAGGTGGGGTATGTGGTAGTTTAACAATATGTTTTGCTAAGGAATAGTAAAATTGGTTTTAGCCCACTTGAAGTTGTCTAAGAATAGGGACTTGAGAAATAATGCAAAACAATGATGCAGTTTGGTCGAAGAGATTATTTAGATTTTGATACTTACAAATGCTGCTTTACTTTTTTATGCATTGAAAATGAAGGGTCTGCGCGGATTTTGATTTTGGTGATGCTACTTGACTGTTTATCTTTTCTGTATACAGTGAGAACATATGGCCTGCGCGTGGAGGGAATTAAGCAAACTGGATCTGATCTAGGGAGGGTTTGCATGCAGTTTCAACCTTTAGATTATAGAAGGGGACGTTTTCAGATTGCTAATTCTGGAGCCAGTCTTTCACATTTTGATAGAAGAACGCCCATCATGCGTTCCATTGGAATGTCTGTAATATGTGCTGCTGCCTCGGTATGTTTGTTTCTGCGTATCTCCTGTTCTTTGTATATGCGTTTCATGTCTTTATATTGCTAGACGTAATTCTTTTATTGGCGTCTCCTGCATGTTGATGGAAACCTATAGATTGCTATTTGCCAAAGAGGTCTAGGTCAGATGTAATTCTTTTGTTGGTGTCTCTTGTATGTTGATGGTAACCTATGGCTTACTATTTGCCAATGATGTCTAGCTCAGTGACACCTCCTCTTTTTATAAGAGCAAGGTGGAGGGGAATTTGTGGATTCAAGACCCACTAGGGGTGTATGTTACATACCGATTATAAAAAAAACCTTTTCACTACTCTTTTGCTGCAATGCGGAAGTGAGTGTTTTTGTAAGTGATTTTTAAGAGTATTGTTACATCTATACTGAGATTTCAACCTTCTTATTATGTTGTTGGTTAGAATCTAACCTTTTGAATTAGGTGATTTATTGTCTGTGACAGCCTTAAAAGTTAGAATTGCTGCAGCAAGCTCATGGTGAAAGCTTTTCAGGACTAGATGTGGGTGCTATTTTCTGTAAATTTTTTGTAATAAGTTGGATTGAGTATTAGTCTTAGTATTCAAACAAAGAGCTGGCTAAGAACCCAGTTAATTAACTATCTGATTTAGGAACCATACACTGATGCATGGACATTATTTTACTTTAGAATTTAAGCTACTGTATTTTTCTATTTGCAATCCGGTTGTATATGAATCCTAAATGTTCTGTTCACACACACTTTGTTTGCAGAATGCGAGATGTGCTGGTGCTACTGCGGAGCAAACCCAGACTGTTACAAAGAAGTCTCCAACAATTGCTTCTATTCCTGGTAATTGCTATTTCTCAATGTTATTTATTATCAAACTGCATGTGGTTTGCACAATGCATTCTGTCCCTAGCCAGAAACCACTAAATATTTCCTTAGGTTGTAGGTATGTGAAGTTAGCTTTGTTAATTTGAGAGGGTGGCTTTCACAGAGAAAAAATCATGTGCATTTTGATTACTTTACCCTGCATCTAGTTCAATTCTCATTCCCAGTGTGGTCTCCTTTTCCATTTGCTATAGTAAAGTTGTGGTAATTGTGTGTGATATGTTCCTTTGATTTTTCAACTTTATGGCTCCAGTATAAGTTCTAGGATCTCCAATATAAATATGTGGGCATGTATTGAACTGTGCTTGTATGGCATTATTTAGTTAACTTTGCACTACCAAAGTGCATGTGGTTTGCACAATGCATTCTGTACCTAGCCAGACCACTAAATATTGCTTTAGCTTGTAGGTATGTGAAGTTAGCTTTGTTATTTCGAGAGGGTGGCTTCACAGGGAAAAAATTATGTGCATTTTGATTACTATACCTTGCATCTAGTTCAATTCTCATTCTCGGTGTGGTTTCCTTTTCCATTTTCTATAGTATAGTTGTGGTAATTTTGTGTGATGTTCCTTTTGATTTTTCTACTTTACGGCTCCAGTATAAGTTCTAGGATCTCCAATATAAATATGTGGGCTTGTATTGAACTGTGCTTGTATGTCATTATTTAGTCAACTTTGCACTGGATATGTTTTATTGAAATTTTAAGGAAATAGTTTATAGAAATCCTTGTCCCAGACAGTGCCAATAAGGAGCTCTCATTATGCAGGAATATTTCTAATAGCCGTGTAGAAATACATGAAGTTACCAATAAAAAGGAGATTCATATAAAATATTCTACTAATGCATCTCAAGTTAAATACTTACCAAAAGGAAAAAAAAGAAGGCCAAGTTAAAAATTTGGATGGTTAATATTTTCTGCCTTGTGGATTGCCAGAAGGATGCTGCAAAATGCAGAGAGACCAGTTTTTTCTTGAATAATATTGTTGTTTAATTTTTTTTTTTTTTTTTTTTAAGTGTCTATGGGAATAACTGTTCTACAAATGAATTAGAACTGTATTCTCTTTACTTTTGTGTAATCCTTTTTCATGAGTTTTTGATTTCTTATGTTTATTTAGAAGTTCATCTGCAGTTATTACAAACAATGCAACTCTACTTTGGTCAAGAATTCTGATTTTCCTCTTGAATTTTATTGGATCATTTCAAGTAGCATAATAGTAAAATGAAATTTCAGGCAAGGAGATGTCACCAAGACTTGATGATGGTGGCACTGGTTTTCCTCCATATGATCGTGGTGGCGGTGGTGGCGGCGGCGGTGGTGGAGACATTCCATCAGGTGGATGGATCCTCTTTGGTTTTCTTGGTGTCCTTGACTTTCTGAAGGATAAAGAAATCAAGTGGCGTAATCAGGATGATAGGTGAAGATGAGTAAGGATTCTCATTAATATAAAATAGGGACAGTTTGCTTACATTTGTAGTATAGACTATATAGATTTATTTGTGCTGCTAATTCTTTTTCCATTGATGAATAAATCGTAATACTTGGAAAAGGTCAACTTTGAGTTGTGGTTCATTAGCATATGGCTTGTGGACTCGGGCAGGAGATATTCTTGACACTACATTTTGTTTTTTATTTTTAATTTAGCATGCACTTTCTAAGCAATGTTGCATCTTCCCTATCATGCTCAGTTTAAATTCTCTGCTGTACAAAGTTGTGACCATTGCTTATCTAAATAATATATAAAGCTTGTATCAAACTAAACGAAGATCTTAAAACCAGTGTCAACGTCACTGTTTTAAGTAGGGTTAATGATTATTTGATTTTCTCTCTCTTAGTTGGGCTTTTCTTTAAACAATTTAGGACAAATTTTAGTTACAAAATTGGTTGTAACCTTAAGTTACGACATTGTTCAATATCTTTTTATTGAAGGTGAATTTTGACAAATCCACCATTGAATTATATCTTCTTCTTATATTCTTTATGCTTGCAAAATTTTTAGAAAATTAAAGATCAATAGCTATATTATCAATAAATTGTTTAAATTGCAAGTTTTTATAGTTTAAAATTATATGTAAATTATAAGCTTATAGATCATATAGTTATCTGTTGACACAAAATTTGACATGTGTATTAAGAGCATAAAGAACATATAATTCAACAGTTAAAATTTTAAAATATGTGGTAATGTCTATTTTATTGAATAAGGTTGTAATTTTAGGTTACAACCAATTTTGTAGTTAAATTTTGTTCAACATTTTATACCTACACTAATTGTCTACAGATTGAAGTGAATTAAGTTCAAAGTTCACTTCTGATAAAATCACTCCCAAATGGATAGACAATTAAAAGAAATCATGAACTATCAAAACGGACTTGTTATGCAAAGGTTAAATGGGTTTGAAGTTAAGAGATTTATTTTTTATTATTATTTTAAAATTCATTAGGATTTGAACCTTAATGTCCTCGACTTCTTTTTATAAGGACAAAATTTATTTACAATATTTTAGGTACTGTTTCCTATCTTCTCCTTTTAATATTTTGTCATGTGGCCACTTAATTAAAAAATACACTTCGATCTCATGAAGGAAAAGTCACATGGTAAAATTTTAAAATGAGAACCTAAGGAATAGCACCTAAGTACTATATATATAACTTGCCCTTATTATAAATACTAAGAGATTAACCGTGGTGGCTCTATGAATTTTTCTCAGGGAGTTCTTTAAGAAGCATAAATTATACAATCTAATAAAAAAAAAAATTCATATATTGACGACAACAATAATAAAAAAATACACAAATATATAAAGTTTACAATTATCTTCTACGAGTTTTTATTTTTTGAAATCGTTGCATGATAGTCTTATTATCAATGATACAAGTTATATTTCTTTTAATATACACAACCAAGCAATCATTTATCCATTTAATGTAGAACAAATTACGGAGCAAAATTTAATTTTATTGGTAAAAAAAAAATGACGATGTTTTCAAAATTTTTTTTGAAGAGTAAACAAATAAAAAATTTTAAATTATTATATATATATAAAAAAAAAAAAAAAAATCAGGTTAGACTATCATGGCCTTAAGGCGGCACCATCCCCTAGAGATACAACTAATTGAGTTACAAGACTTTAGTTGAAAGCTAAACTTATGGAATTAGACATAATTAGATGTAGGACCAAATTTAATTAGTTGAGCCTACCCTTTCTAGTATGACGCATAAACAATTAAAATCTGACTCGGTTGTATATGGAAATATCCGCCTTTTTTACACTATTATTTTGTTTACTTTTCATAAATTCAATAATTTCTCAATCTTATACGTCACACAAGATCAAATTGCAAAACCCACTCATTACTCCGGAAAGAAAATCCATCCACAGAGAATAGAATTGTTGCCAAAATTGACAGTTCTTCTGACCCTCGCGACACAGAAACGTCTTACACACGCAAGCACATGAAGGTCACATACACGGCCAAACTTTAGGACTTCATTGTGGGACTAAAACTCTACGTGGAGAAACGTAAGAGTTGCACTAGCCACTAGCACGCGACACCTATCCAAATCAAGTCGATTTTCAGAGCACTTGTTATCTTTGGATTATTTTGGTCCTATCAACTCTCAAAGTCTCGAGGGAGGGAGCGAGAACCCTAGAATTTAGATAGTTCCAAGCTGCTCCAACTTTTTTGACTTTAAGATAGATGGGAACGTGTGACCCCACGGGTTCTCAATGAAAAAGAAAAAAAGGATTTTGCTGCACCATCACAAATTAAATTATAAATTGACATTTCAACATGCCGTAGATTTGGGTGAAAATAGGTGTCATTAGAGTTGTCCTGTGTGTTTGTTTGGAGGTGAAAAATAGTGGATGAAAATTTCTGGAGAGAAAATAAGAAGGTAAATTTTTTGGAGTGTGTTTGGTTGGATGAAGAAGAAGGAAAATAAATGGTAGGATTCCGGTGTTTTCTCTCCGGACCCACAAAAAAGTTTTTTCTCCAAAATAAAGACAAAACTGAAGGGAGTAATTGGACATCATTTTTGGACAAAAATGCCCATGTATAGTTGCACATGGGCTTGTCCATGTTACTCTTCTTCATTTTTTTTTTTCTTTTTCTATCTTCCTGGATGTTGCCTCTCTCTCTCTCTCTCTCTCTTTTTGGGCAGGCTTCCTACACATCCAGTGCTCATATATATATATATATATATATATATATTTTCTTTTGTGTTTTTTTGTTTTTGTTTTTTCTTAGATGTGATTTTTTTTAGACATGATTTTATTTTTTAATAAATTTAGGTGATTGATTTTTTTTTTTGGTTGTTTATTCCTTTTTTGGTTTTAGTATGGCATCATTTTTTATACAAACTCACTTTTTTATCCTCTCATTTTTCCATCCTTCCACCATTTTCTATCCTCATACTTTTCCACCCCTCCAACCAAACGGACCCTTAACTTCATGATATTTCCTGACTTTCAGGTTGTTATTGTGTTCTCTGAGAGTACACATTGTTAGGGTACTTTTTTTTTTACACCTAGTTTTATTTGAGTATCACCTATTTATTTTCAAATACCACTAATAAGTTATTGGGTTTTCCCAAATATTTTTTGCTCTATTATTATGTTAATCACAAATATTTCATATCTCATTATCTAAATTAGGTTATGATATAAACTATTATAAAAAGTCCCAAAACTCATATTTTATCCAATTTTATTATCATTATTTAGCTAAGCCCAAAACCGGCCCTATGAATCCAATACACACATCCTATTTTATTTAAAGCCCAAGAATACTTATACTTGGCAATATTTGAAAAACCCATGATTCGAGTCCATGACAAAACAATTTTATCAATGGAATTTAAATTCATGATCGAAGCCCATGATTTAAACCCATGGTAATTTATTTATCCAAAACCCAATTCACATTAACAATATCAAAGCCTAATTTTCATTGGCAACATCAAAACTCAATTTTCATTGGCAACATCAAAGCCCAATTCTCATTGGCAATATCAAAGCCCAGTTCTCGCTGACAATATCAAAAGCCCAGTTCCCACTGGCAATATCTAAAACCCAATTTTCATTGGCACTATTTTACCAAAAAGCCCAAGATTATTAACGCGTGGAAAAGAAAAAATATCATGGTATTATTATTGCTTAAATATTACTATAGCAAAAAACCATGGCAATCGCCTTATAAAAGCTCATTGGGAGTTATCCTAAAGATTATGTTCTCATATTATAAACCCATGAAATACATGGTCATCATTTGCATCACAACATCCATAAACACTCATGGTAAATATTCAAACCCACAAGCTCATCATTTAAGTTATAATGCGATTATTAGAAAACATGAACATTATTTACAATATGGAATTCATCATAGTAAATGTCATTTACAAAGGTATTTTGAAACTTGTCCTATTGTTTCAAACATTACAACTAATTGCCCAAAGGCCCATTGCAAGTATCTATGAAAACCCAAAAAATGTTTACTAATAAAAGTCCATGAGGAATGAAAACCCATGGCAAACATGTGTTGTTAATATCCATTTTGTAGGATGCACACAACCCAACCCAAAGGAACCAGCCCATGTGAGCAAGCCCAATCCAAAAGACCCTAGCAAAAGGCAGAGGATTGAAAGTGGACAAACCAACCCTTGTTCATCCCTGACCAAAGTACAGCTATAAGAGAACCAAGTCTTTGAAGATGAACTAGGGGCTGTCTTATTAGCTTTCTGTCACCCTCTACCTGACGTGAACAGTGCTCGAGGGCTGTGATATCGGCTGAAGTCTAAAGGATGATGGGACTCCAACTTCTTCCTCAAGATTGTACTTCCAACGGAATGGGAGCTGAAACTAAGTTATTCAAACCTGAACAAATTGATGCTATAAATGTCAAAAACGTTCAAGACATGATTCATATGCCAAGCCCATGAATCCTAAAGGGGAAAAATTGGGAATATGTGGTTTGGAGGGTATAAAGGGATCTCCAGCAAAACCCCCTGAAGTGGATTTAGAGTTTGACATCTAGCTTGGGGTGTTGAATTTTACTTATTGGGGTCTCAATCTCAGTTGCAGCATTAAGATTCATTCTTGATACACGCCTTAATCCCATTGGTTAAGCTCAGCCCTAGAAATCCTGGCATTGAATGCAAAGCACTCCAAAATCCCATCATGTGTCATATATTACCTAAAGAAGTAAGACAGCCCCTAAAGAAAATCTCCTACTTCTGACCAAAAATCCTAGGAAGATTAACCTTGATTCACTATCTCTGATTAGTCCTACATTTTTTGGATACTTGTTAATCAATACTTCTCTAAAGCTCCATTATAAAAAGATAAGCACCTCAGCCCACAAGGGGGGATAGCTACTCCCTCTGAAACTTTTTGATTTGTTTGCCATTTTGCTTGTAATTCAGCTCTCCTCAAGCCCACAACTCATTTCCCTTAACCCACACTCACCTAGCCTCAGACATTCCTTTCCTTTTTTGCATAATCACAGCCCATAAATGCCTCTCAATTAGTCACAAACAGCCCACTACTCACTAAAGCTTTAACCTCAGTATTAACTCCATCCCACTCACTCAAAACAGCCCACATTACCTCATTCATGCCTTATGCACACATACTCACCAAAATCTTAGTTTAATACTTGCTGCATTGAGTTGAGATCTCTCTCTCCCTTCATACCATGCCAAATAACTCCTTTTTCACCACTATGTGTTGAGGGGAAAATTTTGATGTTTCCAAATAGAATATGGGATAGTCAAGCCAAAACTCGACGATGGGCCCTTGAAATAAAACCCAAAGGCTTTCAGTGTTGTGTAAATTCGCCCAAGCAAAAGATAGAGGCTGCATCCTAACAAGAAAACAACAATAAACACGTTACTGTTGTTAGTTTGTTATATTATTAGTCCTTTTATAACATCATAGTTCAAATTAGTCTTCTAGCGGTACGGTATTATCTCCAGCAGTAGGGTAATTCCAGGTTAATAAGTGTGTTTACATGGTAAAAATCATATGTTTTCCTTATTATTATTATTAAGTCAACATAAGGGAAAACTTACATAGTATTCAAAACATTATGGCCTTCATAATAATAATAATTAATAAGGATTAAAGGCTTCATAGTTATAAATAAAAGAGGAAAAATAGGATGGAATGAAGGAAGAAAAAGATCCCTTGCTTAGTGCAGTAAGTATTTAGCTAAGATTTTGGTGAGTGTGTACTTATAAGGCATGAATGAGATGAATGTGAGCTTTTTTTGAGTGAGATGGGATTATTGCTAAGATTAAGGCTTTTTGTGAGTGGTGGGCTGTTTATGACTAGTTGAGAGACATTTATGGGCCATGATTGTGTGAAGGGGGGAAAAGAGTATCTGAGATTAGATGAGTGTGGGCTAAAGATGATGAGTGGTGAGCTTGAGGGAAGCTAAACCAAGAGCAAAATAGCAAACAAACCCAGAGTTTCAGAGAGGGTAGCTGTCCTTCTGTGAGCTGAGGTGTGTATGTTTTTATAATGGAGTTTTAGAGAAGCATTAATTAACAAGAATCCAAAAAATGTATGACTAATTAGAGGTGGTGAATCAAGGTTAATCTTCCTGCGATTTTTGGTTAGAAGTAGGAGATTTACTTTAGGGGCTGCCTTGCTTCTTTGGGTAATGATGGGATTTTAGAGTGTCTTGCATTAAATGCCAAGATTTCTGGGGCTGAGCTTAATCAATGTGATTAAGGCATGTATCAAGAGTGAATCTTAATGCTCAACTGAAATTCAAGCCCTCTAAGAAGTAAGATTTAACACTCCAAACTAGGTGTCAAACTCTAAGTCCACTTTAGGGGGTTCCACTAGAGATCCATTATGCCCTCCAAATCACATGTTCCCAATTTTTCTACTTTAGGATTCATGGGCTTGGCACATGAATCATGTCTTGAACGTTTTTAACATTTGTAACATCAATTTGTTGAGTTTTGGATAATTTGGTTTCAACTCCCCTTCCGCTGGAGATACAGTCTTGAGGAAGATAATGGAGTTCCATCATCCTTCAGATTTCAGCTGATATGACAGCTCTTGGGCACTGTTCACGTCAAGTAGAGGGTGGTAGAAAACTGATGAGACAGCCCCTAGTTCATCCTCAAAGGCTTGGTTTTCTTTTAGGGGTCTCTAGTTATTTTTTGGTTAGGGATGAACAAGGGCTGGTTGCCCACTTTCAAGCCTCTTGCTGGGGACCTTTTTGGGCTAGCACTTTGCTCCATTTCAACACTTTTAGTTGGGCCACATGACCCTTTCTTTGCTTGGGCTTGTTCCCTACTTCATGAGATTCTTGGGCCTACAAAATGGGCATTAAAGACATGCTTTGCCATGAGTTTTTACTCCTCATGGGCTTTAGTTGTTAGTAGAAATAAAATGAATTCATGAGCTTTAATAAATATTTATGATATATTTTAGGTATTAATTTCCATGGGCTTTAAATAATAACTTGTATAGTTTCTCATAATTTTTGCCATGGATTACTTTGTAAATGATATTTTCTTTGGGGCTTTTTAAATAATGACCTCCAATATTTTTCTTGAGAATAATATTTACCATGGGTTTTAAATAAATATGGTAACAACCACTATAATGGAATAATATGATGTTCTCATGAGTTTCTCTAATGGATGTGTAGGATGAATAATTACCATGAGTTTTGATAATAAATATTATAAATGTTGTGGTGTAAGACAGATAGTGAACATGAGTTTATAATATGAAATAATAAATGTCATGGGTCTAATAATCATAACTTTCCATGAGCTTTTATAAGATGATCACCATGGGTTTTGAGAGTAGATAATTCATAAATTTTGTGAGCTTGTAATATTATAGTAATAGGTTTAAGAATCTAAAGTATTGTTCATTATTGGACTTTTAAGTGAAATAATTATAATATAGTATTTTGCCAAGTATAGATAACCTTGGACTTTCGATAAAATAGTGCCAAGTAGTTAGCTTGAGATTTTAATAGTGCCAACGTAAGTTAGGCTTTTGATATTGCCAATGAGAATTGGTCTTTGATATTACCAATGAGAATTGGGTTTTAAATATTGCCAACGAGAACTGGGTTTTGATATTACCAATGAGAATTGGGTTTTGATGTTGCCAATAAGAATTAGATTTTAAATATTGCCAGCAAGAATTGGGTTTTGATATTGCCAATGAGAATTGGGTTTTAAATATTGCCAATGAGAACTGGGCTTTGATATTACCAATGAGAATTGGGTTTTGATGTTACCAATGAAAATTGAGTTTTAAATATTGCCAGTAAGAACTGGGCTTTGATATTGCTAATGAGAATTAAGCTTTGATATTGTTAATGTGAATTGGGTTTTGGATAAATAAATTGCCATGAGTTTAAACCAGGGGCTTTGATTATGGATTTAAATTCTATTGATAAAATTGTTTTGCCATGGATTTGAACCATGAGCTTTTCAAATATTGTCAAGCATAAGTATTCTTGGGTTTAAATAGAATATGATGTGTGTATTGGGTTCATAGGGCTGGTTTTGGGCTTAGCTAAATAATGATATTAAAATTGGATAAAATATGAATTTTTGGGCTTTTTGTGATAATTTATATCATAACCCGATTTAAGCAATGAGATATGAAACATTTATTATTAAAATAATAATAGAGCAAAAAATATTTGGAAAAACCCAATAACTTATTAGTGGTATTTGAAAATAAATAGGTGGTACTCAAATAAAATTAGGTGTAGAAAAAAGTACCCTAACACTATGCAGCCACTAATATTTACTTATTGTTTTACTATGGGAGGCTATAACGTATTTGAGACTTTTTGGAATTTTTTCTTCATATTAATGTAATGATGGTTGAGTATTGTGGACCTTATTGAACAAAATACACAAGAATTTCTTAAAATTAATACTTTATTAAATTTATTTAGTAATTGAATATAAGTTACCCTACCGTTGGAGGACTAATTTGAACTATGATGCTGTAAAAGGACTAATAATATAACAAACTAACAACAGTAACATATTTATTGGGCTTTATTGTTGTCTTTTTGTTAGGATGTAGCCTCTATCTCTTGCTTGGGTGGGTTTACACAACACCAAAAGCCTTTGGGCTTTATTTCAAGAGCCCATCGTCGAGTTTCGGCTTGGCTACTCCATATTCTATTTGGGAACATCAAAATTTTTCCCTCAACACACATTAATTTTCTCTGACTTTCAATTCTTTCATTTTACCTCACATGAATTCTTATTATCATTATCACTACCGTCATGACAATTGCCACCAATAGTATTTTCTATTTTTGCCATTGTCATTACCATCATTATCGCCTCACCACCAACATCATTGTTCCTATATCACCACATCATACAATTTTCAATGTAATTGCCACACTAGACTATCTGTAATGCTATTGTTACAACTATTACTGCTATTGCCACCGTTACCTACCTCTATCACGACCACCATCACCTCTCTACTGCCACTGCCATTGCCACCACTCTTACTATCACTGCATTGTCATCATTGCCACCACTCTTACTATCACTGCATTGTCATCATTTTATTATCTTTTATGTGTTTGATTAATATTTTTTAAATGTGAACTATATTTTTCTTACTTCTATTGTAATGTGCTATATTTGCCTAATATACAGGTCATAAAAAAAAAAAAAAAAATTGCCTAATATACAACTAAATTGTATAAGTTTCAAAATTATTATTAAAATTTCTCATCTCTTAAGGAATAAAGAGATTATCATGATAATCAAAACTGATCACAAAATTACAATGTTATCTAAACCAAAATTAAGATGAAACCAAAAGAGTAAAAGATAGATTTTGTGGGAGGGGTGAGATCTGAGCACACAATAGGGCCCAAGGGATGGAAGGGCCCATCTACGCTTAGGTTCTAACCCAGCCCATGGATGAGAGTTTGAGGAGGAAGGACGAGGAGGCCAACTCCCCAAGGAGCCTAATGAGCAAGCCCACCTCGAGAAGTGTTGACCAAGCCACTTGAACCAAAGGACAGGATACTGAGGAAGACAGTAGAAACGTGCAGGTAAAGAAGAGGGGAAATATCCAAGTAAAGTAGCCATCACCTCCGCATTCAATGCACTGTACCAACTCAACTGACCATATTAATGAAAGAATGACTCATGAACAGTAATCTTATAGCTTACAACACACTTTACCACCTCTAGCAGAGCCTTGATGGGACAAGCATCCAAACTAAGGCTTTTGGCTGTACAAGTGGAAGGCTCAAATGCAATTTGATGGACTATATAAGGAAAGGAAACCCCTCCAAATAGGGGGATGAAAAATTGAGAAGAGAACATAAAAACTGTGTAGAATCATCCTGTATTAAGGACTTGAAACTTTTTATAAACGTTTGCTCCTCGACCAAACCCGAGGTAGTATTATTTCTAGATTTAGTTCCTCTTTTTATCATTCATTCTACCCTTTCTCCATTAACTTGGCAATTGGACCATAAAAGTGCATTAAAATTGACCTCGGAAGCCTACACTCTAACAAATTAAATGCAGTGGACCTTTTAAACCTAACTCTATTATTCTAAGTGGGCTTAGCCTTTTTTGGGTTTGTACAACTTTATAATAATTTATTACTCAAAAAATTGGTGGGAATGTTCAAATTCATAGTCATGTAGATTGTGTTTTGATATAAACTCAAATTCTTATTTATAAAATAAAAAAAACTAAGTATTAACCCAAACCAAAATTCAACTGAATCTGAGAGAGAGAGAGAGAGAGAGAGAGAGGACTTTGTGATGGGAAATTAAAAAATTAAAATACCAAAACAGATATTTAAAATAAAATAAAAACTCATCAACCTTAATTAGAGTTATAAAAAAGAACAAAAATCTAGTGAGAGAGAGAGAGAGAGAGAGAGCTTATAGTTTTTGTGTAGGAAAAATATGGATTGAATGAGAGAAATAATATCAAATTTATACATAATAAAAGGGAAAAAAGAAGAGTCAATATATAAGAAAGAGAAAATGATGAAAGAAGTGTAACCACCAAAAGAGAAACAAAATTAGAAAAAGAGAGAGTATTAACTTTTTTTTGCCGTGGACAACTTGGAAAGAATAGGGGAGAGAGAGATAGAAATGAAGTAAGAAGAAATTTATATGAAAATTAAGATGGAAGAGGTAGGGTGGAAGTAGATGAAATGTTGAACAAAGTAAAAATGTAGAATTTAAGAAGATATGAAGGAAAAAAAAAAAAATTAAAAATCTCTAATGAGAATCAAATGAAAATTTTAAAAAGATAGTGATTGGAGAGAGGAGCTTATGGATGAGGCTTCAATGCTTGAGTAGTGGTGGGAAAGGTGTTCAAAGTTAGCAAGCTGGTGGATGAGCTTATGGATGTTAGGGATGTCCAATGCAGTGGCGAGACAAATGCGTGTGAAGAGAGGGTGACCCGTTGGCGTTGGGTCTGGTAGTGCTGTGGTAGCTGGGGTTGGTGGTGCAGCTGCAGCCATTTTGAGTGTTTTTTTTTTTTTTTGGTTCATTCTTCTTGGTGTGGGAAAGTGAGAAAGTTGAGGTTTTTAGTTTCTGCACTTATACTTAATCTTTGAGAATCTAAAGTTATACTACTTGAGTTTGGTTTAAATGCAAACAGGAGGAAAGAAATTTCTCGAGTAAAAAATGGAAGAGTTTTTTCTAACTTGCACCATTGTTACCATCAGTCATTGTCATCATTGCTCACCACTACCATAGTCATTGTTATGAAATATTAGTGCCTTTTTCGTGCGAACCAAATGACAAAACATGTTTCGAGATATGGAATTAGCACCAGCTTCATTCTTCATGAAATATCAGTGCATTTTCGTGAGAACCAAATGACACAACATGTTTCAAGCACTGGAATTAGCACCAGCACCATGCTTACATATAATATTAGTACCTTTTCATGCGAACCAAATAACATGATATGTTTTCAAGAACATTTTTAGAGTTGCAAGCAATTATAGAAAAGCAAATGATTTTTTCCAAAAAAAAAAAGCTTTTCCACAAAGTTGAGAGATTTTTGAAGTTTCCAGGGGATTCCCCTCCCCCTATAAAATAGATAATGATATTTCTTGTGAGTTACCTCGAATTGGGCTTTTGAGGGTAAAATTGCATTGGGTGCCCTGACCTTATTAAGCACCTATTGTTAGCCTGCTCTACAATAGCCGATTCAAATGTTTTGCTGCGTGACAATGAATGTAACTATAGTTAAAATGTGTTGCTCTCGGAAATGTCTTCCTCCTCTTCCCAATGATTCCACGAAATCTAAAAGTAAGCCTCATCCAGACTACTGAAGATGGTTTTATTTTATTTGATACTATGAACGAATAGATGGAAAGAAAAATCCTCTCTTCCTCAATACGAAGTGATTTATCCCACTATTTTTAAAAGGAAAAGATCAGCCATGGAGGAGTGCTTGCCAATTTCAAAAGAAAAATTTGAAACAACCAACCTAAACACACAAAACACCAGATATATTGTTTCACGCAACAAACACCAAAGACAGTAAATTTGAGAACTAAGGATAGCATTGAAATTACTTGTTAAAAACATCAGGGAATCAGGTGAGTCACAAACAAAACCCACACCAGATACAGCTCATCTTTGTCATACATTCTAATCCACTTTTCAATTTCATTTCTTGAAATCTAAAAAAACCCACAAAGTACTAAAACCCCACAAAAAGAAAACACATCAATTAAATGAATTAAATAGCAGGATTGGCATAAGCTTGGAGAGCCTCACCAGTGAGCCTACAAATCCTCCATTCTTGCAAGACATTAGCACCCATTTCCTCATAGAACTTAATAGCATTCACATTCCAATCAAGCACCACCCACTCCACTCTCCCATACCCCATCTTCACAGCTTGAGCAGCCACAGCTGAGAGTAGCATCTTCCCAAACCCTTTCCTCCTATAACACTCCCTCACAAACAAGTCCTCCACATAAAACCCTGGTTTCCCCAAGAACGTCGAGTAGTTTGGAAAAAACAAAACAAACCCACCAACCACAACGTCAAAGCCACAATCTTTATCGTTGGATTTGAAGGTTTCGCTTTCTGGGTCATCGATGGGGAGGTCGAGAGTGGTGGTCTGAGTAATGGGGGAGAAGAAGAGAGGAGGAGATGGAGAAGGTGGAAACGGGGCTTGGGAGAGTTCGAGGATGAAGATGGTGAAGGATTGGAAAGGTGGGGAAGTGAAGAGCGTGGAGGAGAGGGAGGCTTCGGTGGCGGAGAAGAGGTGGGTGAGGCGTTCGAAGACGGCCATTTGGTGGATGAGTTTGTGGATGTGGGGGATGTCCGATGGGGTGGCGAGGCGGACACGAGAGAAAAGAGGGTGGCCTGTTGGTGTTGGGTTTGGTAGTGCGGTGGCTGCTGGGGTTGGTGCTGGTGGTGGTGCGGCGGCTGCCATTGGATTTTGTGAAAATTAATGTCGGTTTGGAAAGGGTTCTGGTTTTTACGGTTCTACAGTGTGTGGCAGTTTGGGAGTAAAAAGAGATGAGATGAATGATGACAGTCTGAATTTTAGGAGTTTTGTTGGGGTTGGACACGTGGGGTTTGAGCAAGATGTAAACATTACAGTGCTAAGATATATGAACAAGAATGCCATTTAAGATTTAAGCCCAAATCTAAGGATTTGTTGTTTTTGGGCCTCATTATGGGAACTATATATAGCTTCTTGGGTTCAAGTCTCTCACCCAATACTTTTGAGACCACCCTGAAATGATTTCTTTTTATAATTACCCATACTCAATGTTAGGACAAAATTGAGGTGTTATTCCTTAAGTTTTCATTTTAAAATTTAGCCTATAGATTTTTTTTATAGGATGGAAATGCACTTTTAGTTAAATATAGTCACATGACTAAATTTTAAGAGAATGATTTATATAACAGCAACTTAATACTGTACCTAAGTTTTGTCCCAATGTTTTAGGACAGGAGGGCTTTAACTCATGGGTTCAAGGGTCAAGGCAATGGAAAAGCATTCATCTTTGTCTGTGAACCATCTTTCGAGTCTTAGAATGAAGAAATGTGCGTTTTATTGTATGGTTTAAGGTTGTTTAATTCAATTGACTCCGCCGAGTTGCAGAAAAACTAGATCAACAAGCCCATTTACCTTTTGGTCAAGGATCTAAGCACATTGAATGCAAGAGATACCCTATTCTATACTTTTCTGTATGAGAGAAACCTTCAAGCTAATACAAACTACACTGCTGTCAAAATCGATAACAATAACGTATCCTTTGAAATGATATAAACTGTTGGAAAGGATTCTTATTCATTAACTACAAGAAAACAACTGGTGTTTCATTAAAGTGTAAGACTCGTGTACATTGTCAATAGATACCCAAGCGGAAAATGCCATGCATAGAGCATTTGCGAATTGCGATTACTCTTAAAAATAAGAACAGGTAACTTAATTTAACCCCAAAAAAAAAAAGGAAAAAAAAATCTTTAACAAAACAAACAACAGTTAGGTTCAACGAAAATTATTTATAACTTAGATATCTTATCTGTAATACTGTTGTATAATTCTTTCACAGTATCCTTCCAGCTAAATCTTCAAGCATCAGATTCAAGGTCTCAACAGAACCAGTCTTCACTTCCTTGTTACAAGCAGCAAGGTATTCTTCAAAAGTTCCCTGGTTCTCTAAACCATATGAGAAAATCTGCAAGCAGGTGTAGATTATTACACCTACTACAACATGCTACCACCACCCCTTTCTCACATGATTTGAGACAAAATGTTTTCACAGACCTGGCAACTAAAGATCATGGCAAGACCACGCCTGAATCACAGCTGAAGAGGTAGCAGAATACTTCACAGGAATCACAGCTGAACTTGCAATACTATTTATATCAGGAGAGAACTTCACTGAGTCTCAATCAGGCTTAAAACTGCCAGTTTCATGACTTTCCAGATCCTCATCTGTTTTGTTTGTGTCCGAATCATTTGTTTTTTTTGTGTCTGAATTCCTCTTTACCATACTTGAATCTGCTAAACGAAGCATTTACAGAAGGAAGAGATTGCCAAAGGGGTTCTGCCACCAATAAAGGTAAAGCCACACACACACACACACACATACAGACATGACTACGATCTCAAGCAAATATATATAATCTAATTCAATCAGGAAAATAAGTAACTTTGCAAGATATTAATCTAAAACACATAAATGAAACAAGGAAACTTAGCTGTACTAGCAATGACAGAAAGAAGCTCTAGTACAGACAGACAGAGTATTCTGGTCAATATAAGGACTTTCAACATTCCTGAAGTGCTCAACTCTACTATATTTTCCTATTAAAAAAAAAAAAAAAAAAAACCCTTGATTATATTTTCTATAATCGTTTTGGCCTCCTAGGCTTCAAACAACCTTGGTCACCATTCTAGTAAATGTTTTGTTAATGCAGCGGTCAAATGAGTACTGTGAACTTACTACATGAGCATAGGTCAACACATAGCTAGTGTCATTGATGTCAAGTAAAAAGTTTCATTGGCATGGGGGTGACATGAAACCTGAGAACAACATCCATAATTCATCCACTTCACCAAAAGTTCAAGCAGCAATTGAGTTTATACTGTGCACTGCTAATAATTAATTTAAAAAAAAAAGTATACACGGATTAAAAATATGGATTTGAACTACCACATGTTATAAAATTTGTATTTTCTGAATACACAGAGAATCCCATGACCATTAGATACCGGAAAAATTTTTAAAAAGGGATATGAATCAACCTGTAAGTTGGGGACATAAGCTCAGGTTAGTCTTCTAGTGCTCAACTCAATCATGATCCTTTTGTGGATTCAGGCTCTTTTCTCCTGATGCTGTCCAGTGAATGATCTTGAATGCATTGTACAGTAGTAGTGTTGTTTTTCCTTTAAAATATCAAAATTATCTGATGCAAAACATTGCCACTTTGTTTGGCACACAAACCAAAACAAAACTGTCAATACTCTTTGATACAATCTTAGTTTGCCTTCTTTCCCGCCTATCCCAGGGAAAATTAAAGAATTTCCTATTGGCATAGTTCCATGCTAGATTTTCAGCACAACCCCAATGTTAGAGATTAGGCACATAACCATACTCATGCATACGCACAGTCAATGAATTTAAAGTTACATAAATAAGGTTGGTTTCAGGATGGGTCATATCACGTGTAATAAAAGTACGCACACCATTCTTGAGCTCAATCCAACTACACCCTGGTGCCTTTTTCACATTTTGTTGCCTCATTGCCTGTCTAATATCTAATACATCTTCATATCGACCGCTTACTCCATAAATATTTGACATTAGTACATAATTTCCACAATGCTCTGGTTCAAGTTTAAGAACCTGTCGTACAACAACGTCAGCAAGATCAGCATTACCATGGAGCCGACATGCTGCTAACAAAGTCCTCCATACCACTGGATTGGCCTCGATAGGCATTGATTTTGCCAATTCATAAGCATCCTCAAGCTGCCCAGCTCGACCGAGCATGTCAATCACACAGGCATAATGCTCAATAGTTGGATCCACACCATATTTTGACTTCATCCGCGTCAATAACTCACGCCCATGTCTCACAAGGCCTGCATGGCTGCATGCAGACAATACCCCAATAAATGTGACAGCATCAGGCTTAATTTGTGCCTCACACATACGAGAAAACACATCCAAAGCCTCATCACCATGACCTTGCATGCCATAACCCATGATCATGATGTTCCATGAGGCCACATCTTTATTTCTCATCTTACAAAAAACTGAATGAGCATCTCTCATACTGCCACATTTTGCATACATGTCCATAATAGCATTGTTCACTAGCACATCATCAGTATCTTTATGATTGCCATCCTTCCCCAACCCATTGACTATCATATACCCATGAATCTGTCTTCCATGCATCAGTGCAACCAGATTAGAGCAAGCAGGAAGGACTGCTGTGATAGTAACCAAATCAGGCTTAACTCCAGCACCTAACATCCTATCAAAAAGTCTTAAAGTAACACCATAATCTCCGCATTGTCCATGAACAGATATGATTGAATTCCATGAAAATATATCTTTCTCATTTATCGTCTCAAAAATTTCCAAAGCATCTCCAATATGCATGCATTTCCCATACATATCAATCAAGGCATTGGAAACTGCAACACCTGAAACATACCCCATTTTCATCGCAAACCCATGAATTGCTCTCCCATTGTTAAACTCCTCCATCAAAGCCAAAACCGATAACACCCCGGTAACCGTAAATCTATTAGGAACAACCCCTTCTTTACCCATTCTCTTGAAAACCTCCAAAACCTCATCCAACCTCCCAATTTGTGCATACCCATTAACCAGCGCATTCCAAAGCGCAACATCCCTCACAGGCAATTTCTCAAACACCTCCTGTGCCTCTACAATCAACCCAAATTTCAAATAGGTGTTAACCAAAGCACTGCCAATAAACACATCCAACTCCAACCCAAGTTTAAACAACAGCCCATGAATCTTCCTAACCTCCAAAACCTCCACAATATCACAACAAGCTTTGATCACACAAGGAAAAGTAAACTTGTCTGGCCTAACATCCAACACCCTCATACGCTTATAAAACTCAAACCCATCTTCCGCAAGCCCATTTAACACAAACCCAGAAATGATTGCGTTATAGGCAAACACATTGCAATGATGGGCTTGGTGATTGAACACCAAAACAGCATCTTCCATTCGGTTGCATTTTGAGTACATGTTGATAAGGCTTGTGGTGGATACAGGAGAGTTAAGAAAGGCATTGGTGAGCATGTAAGAGTGGAGTTCTTTGCCTTTGCTGAGATTCTTGTGGTGGGCACAGCCTTGTAAAGAGGCAACGCAGGTGGAAAGGCTGTAACTTGAGTCATCAGAAAGTTTGGCATTGGATTTAGAAGATGAGGAAGAGAAGTGAAGAGACAAGCAACAAGGTTTGTGGATTCTTGATACGCATAAGACGGTCCGTAGATTCATTTAAAGAAAATCTAAGCTCTCTTTTTGTGTCATTCTAGTGGCTGCTTTCACTTTCACACAATCATATGTATGTGAATGAAATGAAACACTATATATATGTTGAATTTCATGAAATACCATAATCATCACGTTTGAGTATAAATCAATTTTTAATTAACCTTAGTTTCTCTATTAGTTTCAAGTTGCTTGAAGTGATTCTCTAACTTCCAAGACTAGGGCTTGAGATCCAAAAATGCCTAATTTAATAGGATTTTTGGGGAAATGAGCGAGTTAATTAATAAGAATGAGAGAATCTTAAGTGATTAAGGGCTTGTTTAGTACATGTGTTTAAACACATGTTTTCAGTTTTTAAACAACATTACACGTATTTTTACACTTTTTCACCCACATATATTTACAAAAAATACAAACAACATTACTAAAACAACGTTACCAAACGGCCGCTAAGTTCCTAAATGATTAAGTCAAATTATTAAGCCCAAGTTACAAAGACCAAGTTATCAAGCCTAATTGAACTAAACTGATTTAAGGTAATTATTAATGTAGGGGTAAAGGCCCAAATGCCCAAAATCAAATAATGGACCTTGGGCCCATACGAGATGATCAACCACGTCCAAGGAGAGGATGTAGATGCCAAAAGAGGTCTCAGTCCAATTCTTGTGGGCATGAAGTCACTTAAAGGGCAGTTCGAGGAGAAATATCTCCTCGGACGTGACGAGTATGGCTCAACATGCACTCTGCCTACTTAAAGGACCCACCCCAACGAACATTAGTAAGAAGGACGAGTCCTACAGACCCGTGGCAAAGAAGGAAATGTAAGATGTCAAAGGAGAGGCTGCAACTACCACATTAAATGCGTTGCAGCTACTTTTTTGGCCGTATTAATGTGGAGAAAACCTGTGAACAGTGCTGCCTTAACTACCACAACTCACAGAAAGATGAAGGGGGTGTCCGATGGGACAAGCACTCAAGTGGGAGTCTAGATAATCAACAAGTGTAAGGCTATGATGGATTCAAGGAGACTATATAAGAAAGGGAGTCCTCATGAGGAAGGGCACGACAAGAAAAAGAGAGGAACAGAAAAATAACTGGAAACTTAAAGCAAGAACCAGCAAATATCTATCTCATCTCCTCGGACTGAGAATATATGAACATTAACAGGATTTTCTTGTGTCCAAGTGTTGTGTAGCCCAACCTTAGCCACTATCTATTTCGCTAAGGCCTGATTTTGTAGCCCACTCTCTACAAATTCATTGTTTTTGTGTCCCTTAGACCAAGACCCCATACTTGTTGGGCTTGGGCCCCAAATTGAGACCCTCCAATTAATCATCTCAAAAGTGAACTAATTTGGAGTAAATCATCTCAAACAGGGGCAGAGCCACATAGTGGCTTGGGGGGATTGTGGCCCCTGCAAAAAAAAAAAAAAATCCCCATTAGACTATGAAGAAAAAATAAATAGCCCCCCCAACATTAGACAGCCGGCCCCTCTACCCATTTCTCACCCATTCTCCCAGCCCTCAATCAAAAATTAGGAACACCCTCAAATTATAATAAAATAAAAAAAAAAAAAAAGCCCAAAAATAATTTGAACTAAAATCTGAAAAATAAATAAATAAATAAATAAAAATTGTAACAGAGCCAAGCCCACGACGAGCCCAATAGATTATAGAGGTAGCTTGCTCACGGCAAGCCCACGGATTCTCAACCAAAAAAAAAAAAAAATCAATACAGAGAATCAGAAATGAAACCCATCACGTCGCTAGCAGAGAAATCAAACCCCAATATTGTCTATACAGAGCAAAAGCAAAACAAACTCCAGCAAACCAAACACAGAGGTGTTTATCTAAAAAAAAAAAAAAAAAAATCCCCAATACACAAACCAAAACCAAACCCCAACAAACCAAACCCAATAACCCACAGGCACGTCGCCGCAGCTCGCTCGCCGTCGTCGTTGTCGCTCGCCCCTCATCGCAGATCGCTCTGCCTCTGCTCCGGTGCTCGATGCTCCCTCCGGCCCTCCCTCAAGGTATTTCTCTCTTTTTCTCTCTGACTCTCTCTCAGTCTCTCTCTCTTTATCTCACTGAAATGAAAAAAATGAAATGAAATTTTCGCAGATCGTAGATCGATCATCGGAGATCACAGATCGCTCTGCCTCTGCTCCGGTGCAGCGGTGCTCGTTGCTCCCCCTACAATCCGGCCCTCCCTTAAGGTTTTTCTCTCTGACCATCTCTTAGTCTCTCTCTCTCTTTATCTCACTGAATGAAAAAATGAAATGAAATTTATGAACGAGTCTCTCTCTTTATTCTTTAATAGCCTATCTGATCTCAATAAGCCTTTCTCTCTTTTGAACTATGAGTCTTATTGGCTGGCTTTTGCTTTTTTCCTGTTTTTGTCTTTTTAAATTTGGCTTTATCTTATCCCTTTTTGTTGGTTAGTGTGTTGGTGTTGGTGAAATATTGATTGTCATTTAGTGTAACATGTGTTGTGATTTGTGATTGGCATTGTGAAATTTTCTGATTGTAGCTGGCTATTGTGATTGGGGCGCATGTTGTGCTTGTCTGTTGTCTGTTGAGTGGGGTGGGGAGGGGGTAGATGGGCTCATGGGGCCAGGTAAACAATAATTAAAGCAATGTAATGTGCAGCACATTACACTGCTTCAATTATTGTGCTGCACATGGAATGTATAATGTTCGGATCTTTTAATGTAATATGTACAAGGGGCTAAACAATATAACAAATTAAAGCAGTATAATTAATGACAAATAAATTAAAGCAATATAGTTTATTGTTACGCTAAACAACAATAATTAAAGCTATATAATTAAATTAACCAATACATTATAAAAGACAAATTAATTAAATTATTTTTGTTTTTCTTTGAGGGGTTATTATTAATTAAAGTTGTATTAAAAATGGGTTGACTGTTTAAATTATAGTGGAAATTTTTTTTTTCTTGAGTATGAATAACATTCATATAACTAAGTAAAAATTTCTAATTAAAATTTTATTTTTTTAAAATTCTTTTCAGGTTAATTTTTGAGTCATATTCTTAATGCTAAAAGAATTATGAGCAAACGAAAAATAATGGATGCATTCTTTAAGAAAAAAGATGTTAGCAATTCAGAAATTAGGACACCTGTGGCTGTAGAAACAAATGTTAATACTTCAATGCTTGATGAACACCCCTCCAAATGTCCAAAACTTCAATTTGAAGAGATAGATCATGATCCAGGATCATGTAAACAAATATGTAAATTTCCTATCAACAAATAAGATGAAATGCAACAAGCTTATCTCATAGAAGGTCCATATCAACCTAAAAATATAGACTATCCATACAATGATGATACTCATCGTCGTCGATTTCAACCTTCATGGTTTGATTCACATAAGGATTGGTTGGAATACTCACCTTCAATGGATGTGATATATTGTCTACCTTGCTACCTTTTTAGTAAGAAACCAATAGATCGTCCCGGATCAGATGCATTCATTTCAACACGAATCACGTAAATACTGTCTTGTGTGTGTGATTGTTTTTCTTTTGGCGTTTTGTTTTCTCTATTTTTTTGTTTCTTACAGGTTTGGAATTTCGGTTGAATTCCCAACATGTTCAAGTATATAATAATATATGAAAGTTGATAATTTTGTATCCAATAGACTTAAGAATTATATTTAGTATATCTCTGTTACAACCCAGCCCCCCCAAGTATTTATTCCTGGTTACGCCCCTGCTCTTATAAGCCCCAAAAAGCGTCCTTCTCTTCCTCCATTTGTGTCCACAAACCCAAAACCTTAATGATCCAACAATGCAAGCAAAGCAACCAACAAGGAAAAACTCATAAAAATCCAAAAATTCAATCAAATAAGCAAAGAATATGAGAAAGAAATCAACTTTTTCCCTTAACAGAGAAAGTCTGTAACACAACGTGATTTCCCTAGTCTCTCTCACACTGACTCTCTGCTCCGTTCTCTCTCCCTCACCGCCTCTGTGTTGAAAAAAATTGTTCTTAGCAAAACGCACTGTTTAAAGATTTTCACCCAAACACGTCATTTTGACACAACACTTTTTTTTTTTTTTTTTTGGAGAAGGTTTTGGCACAACACTTGAATAAACCAAAATTACTGTAGATAAGCGTATTGACTCTTTTTATATTGTTAATTAGTAGATTATTATTAGACAAGAACCTTAATTTTTTAGTTTTTGAAATTTTATTTTATTTACTGGATGATGAGGATATGATGTTAGGTCAGTACAATTTTTCTTGACAAATCAAGCCATAGCAACTCGAGTGTACTTGGCCAAGTCTATGTACATCTAATTTCTAATATTGTAGTGTTCTCTTTACATTTAAAGAACTCATGAAACTCAATTTTAATGGTAACTTATCATGTATAAATAATTTTTTTTTGAATTTTAATATAGTTAATTTTTTGGTTTCAATTTCTTCCAACTCTCTCAATCTAGTCTCTACGCTTTGCTCTGTAGTCAGTAGACTCAAGTTACAGAGAACATGTCATATTGAATTATATGTTCACTTTTTTTTTTTTTGGTGTGTGTTCTCTAAAAATCAGTTTTAGATGATATACAGATATGGAGCAGGTTTATAAAATAATTTATATCCATCCTTATTACAATTGTACCTTATAGTTATCATCATTGAAAGAGTCAATTTATTATTTTGTATTTTTTTTTATTTAATAAAAAACTTTTTAATGCATTGTAAGGGTTTGTAGATTGCAATCCTAATGTGCAATCAAACAAGAAGAAGAAAAAAAATTGTTTAAATCTTCTTTAAAAAGTTATGTTTGCAAAACATTCATTTACATCTCAGAAAAAATAAATTTGCTAAAATCTATGGGTAATCTTCATTTTGATAGTATGGGTTTGATTAAGATTTTATTGGGTGATTTGAGTGGTGCCAATGATTTTTTTTTTTTTTTTCAAGAAATACTATTTTACTACAGCTGAGAAAATTATCATTTACCAATTCATGGTTCAGTTAATAGAACGTAATTGTAACTTGTGAGTATTTAAAATTCATATTTTTGCATTAGATTCAGGTTTAGTTTGATTATGGATTTTTCATCCAAAAGAAGTAGATTTAAATGTTGTCTTCCTGAACATATATATCCAATATAAACTATGCAAATATGCAATAAACTAAACTCAAGTAGTTATTTATCTGGGTAGTTATTTACCCAATAAAAAATCAAAATTTGATGATTTTTGATGCATTCATTCATCTTATGCATTTAATTGTAGGAAAAGGAAACTGGGTAGCTGATTAGTTCAAGAAACAACAAAGGATCCTTGAAGGTTGTTTGGGTGTGCTCTCTTCTAAACACACAACAAATATATGGTTGCTGTTTTAAATCAATATTCTGTTTTTTATAGTTTGATTGAAGGAATATGAGAGAGTTTGAACGTTAATGTTGATTATAATTTCTTTGTACTAATTTTGATGTTAGGTTTCTCTCAATTTTGAATATTCACTGGTTAGAAAAGTAAGCGAACATGAGTGGAAGCACATTTGGCATATATCACTAAATCAGTTATATCAATTTTGCAAATACAAGATCTTGATCCATTTAATGTAGTGCACAGTAGCTCAAAAAGCAGTTTATAAATGGAGGATCTTAATTTATTTCATTTTAGGTTCTTTACACCCAACTAAAAAGTTATGAATGTTTTTTTGCAGAAAAAATACAGCTTCATGGTTTATGTTTTGACTGTTTTAAGTTCAGACTTAGAATAGTTTGGATTTCTTAGGTTTCTTTTAGTTTGGATTTTTAAGCATGGATTGAGGTTGCAAATTCTTTTTAGTTTGAATGCTTTATGGTAATTACCTCTTACTAAAACACTTCTCTCTAATAAAGAATAAGATATTATGGGTGAGAAAATTGGATGGGGTAGGTTTTTTGTAGGCCATGTGACCCAAGTTTCTAGAGATTGTAGAAGTATAAAAGTGTTTAAATTGATTGGGAGACCATATGCAATTAAGAGCATGATTTATAGCAATAGGCTACCTATTTAGATAATCTTAATTTTTTGGCAAAAGAACATCAATTTAGCCACTAGACAATAAGCTGCTAGCTTTGCATTTTGGTATACCAGTACATATAATCAAAGTTAAACACTTAAACTTAACTTTCCAAAAGAAGCATAAAAAATTCTAAAAATTTCTATGCATGTCCAACCTCTGCAGGAGGTAATTCAATGTCAGCTATGTTGTTTAAGCTGGTACCTCGATGCAAGGGAATGTCAGCATCAAATTCATTGTTCTCAAGATTGATTGTATTTATATGCACCTCAAGATTCATGTAATGCTCATTGACTTTACAGGACACAGGAACTTTCTCAGGCTTGGCCCTGGCATTGTTTTTCTTCTCAACATTTGATAGTCCTGAATCCTTCTTAGTTTTACCATCATTTTCTTCTATTTCCCTTCTGATCTAGATTTATTGGCACTCAAAGGAACATCATTTGAAAATTGAAACATGTTTTTTGGAGTTCTTTTTCTTGGAGAGGACTTCACTATCCCTTTTTGTTTGTTTTAACTTCTTTTCAGAGATCTCACAAACTTTATGTTTTTTGGGCTATTATTAATTTGAAAAGTGTGGGATGATCGCACTATAATATTGGTGTCTTGGCACATCTTAGTTTCACTATTTGATGTTGGTGATAGACATGTTTCCCATGTGAGAATAAAGGGGTGTACATTAAGGAAGGTTTTGGAGTCCTTTAAGGCCTAAAGTAAAAAGGTCTAAGTAGCACAAAATATGGGAAAGTGTTTGTTTGATATGAAGGTTGTTTGGGCAGTGCGTGGATAATGAGTCTTTTTAATAAGGTCCTGTCAAAAAGAAGTTCAACTTGCAACTTGCAAATTAGAATGCAGTAATTCCTAAAAGGACACATGCAATAGTCAAGTTTTTTAGGTTGTGATATATTAGACTTTTAAAATAAGTTGTGTATGTTTTATTATTATGTGGTATCATTACTTTTGAAATCAATTTGTTACTTTTTTTACATGATTCACATTTTTAATATATTTACAGTCTCTACAATACTATGTCTAATATCTTTATGTAATATAACAGGCTGGTGGAAAATACAATTTGATTTTAAATTGAAACAGAGAGGAATTAAACTCTTATATTTAGTTATTTTAGGATACAACTTTACTTCAATGTTTTTTTAATATAATGAATACATTGAATATTTAGTGGAAGACATGAAATAAATGAAATTGAAAAAAAAAAAAAAAAAGCCATAGCAAAAAGACATGGTATTGGGACATTTGCCCAATATGTGCAAATAAAAAACTTTTGGGAGGAGATTTAAGCCTAAAACAGTTGCGGCTTTGAGAGATGATAAACTATTTGGTTATGTATTAAAAAGACCAGTATACCCAGTTGGTCCAATAGTAACATAATCAAGTAACTCGTCCAAGAATGGCTTGCTGTTTGATTGGCTAAACAAGCAACCAAATGATTCTGTGGTGTATGTGTCATTTGGGAGTGGTGCAACACTGTCACACGAGCAAATGACTAAGCTATTTGTGTCATTTTTTTTTAATCTAGAAAAATGTATATTTTGTTATTATTTGATAGCTGTTACAATTCTAATGTCACATTATTTGGAGGTTCATCTTAATTTTTATTTATTTTTAATTAAAAAAATTGGTAGCATTCCCATGCAACGCATGGGTTAGCAACTAGTCTTTAGTAAAATACGAGCAGTATACTACATAATATATATGTATATAATTTTTTTTTTATCATATAAGTCTCAACTTTTTTCTAAAAAAAAAATAAATAAATAAAAAAACTCAACTACCTTAAAGAATGCACGTCTTTTTCTATTTAAAAATATAATACAAGCATTAAATATTTTTGTATGATACTTATACAAAATTGCTACAATTTGAATGAATGGTAATACTCTAATCATAACTATATATTGGTTTGAATGAATGGTAATACTTTGTTCAAAATTCAACAAATCTTACTAATAATTTGGTTTACATTGTTGTAATCCCGAACTATATAACTCAAACTAAGAAAATTATAGAATACTATTCTGGAAGTATAATAAATGTGTATTATCTTCTCCCACATAAAGAAAGCCTCTTATCTTAAATTTAATTAGTATGGCTCACTTTGAGGATATTTTAATTGGATGCCTTTAGGGCATTTATTAATGTATAATGCTGTTAAAAAATTAGTTACTATTTCTTTTTTTCATAACAAATTTTTTAAAAAATTTTTCTAAACCAATATCTTTAAGATATCCATTAACTTTTTTCCTTTTATAACTTCTCACAAACTTATTCCTATAAGCTTGACTGACTTCTAGTATTTCTTTTTATTAATTGATTTATTTTTAATTTTTGAGAAGAACTTACTTGTGGTACTTTGCTGCACCTAGACATGGCAAAACGGGCGGTTCGGGTCAAGTCAAACGGATTGCAGGTCAAAACGAGTCATTTTAAGTAGGTTAAAAACGGGTTCGAGTCATTTGGGTTGCGGGTCGGGTCGGGTTGACCCGTATTTTTCGCATTAATTTTTTTATATAAAGAAAATAACATGTATTTCCCATTTGAAAAGTCATGCAACAAATTACTTGATGTAAAATGCATTACTTTAAATTCACCATATATAATAAGAATGAACTACACTTATTAATACTTATTCAATAATTTGAAAATTATACAAATACTAACATTGTTATCTAAAACAAAATAACACAAAGATAAGTAAAATAAATAGACAAGTTTTATTTCTACACAATATCAATATCTCAAAACATAAAACAAAATTTCAAATGACTTATTAGATAATTCATTTGAAAAAGAATAAAAACATATAAAAAATTTACAATAGTGAAAATTAATTTTATAATCTATTGTCAATTGTGGTTGACACTTTATTTCAATTTGAGATATATATTAAAGTTTGATTGTTTAGTTATATATACATTGTGTGTGTTTGGGTTCGACTTAAGCTGCGTTGCGTTTCTGTTTTTTTTTTTTTTTTTTTTTTTTTTTCACGCGTTTTGTTTTGGAGTAATGAACAGTAACCGCAAATGTTGACTTTCTGCAGTGAACAGTGCACATATGCACTGTTCACGGACCCACAAATTACACTTTTCAGAAACTTTTTCATTAAAAATGGGTCCCACGGTACTATTCACACATTTAAAAATTATTTTGCTACAGTGTTTTCAGTTTTCAGTTTTCAGTTTCAGCAAAATAAGTTCTATCCAAACACACCCATTGTCTCTTTTATGAATATCATATCATTGTTAAGCAACACACATTCTAGGAGATATCATAATTTATTTTGAAAAGCTGTTTATTTTGGACATAAATTGTTAAAAAAAAGGTCTAAGCATTCATAATTTATGTTAATTTGATACTTTGGCTCCACTATTTTCATACTTGTGAATGTTTTTTACATATGTCTACAATTTCAAATGTATGTTTTTAACTATACTCAAATTATCTTAGTATGTACTTTGCTATTTGATATCTAAAAATCTTTACTCATTACAGAATGCTCAATCATTCATCTTTTAATTAATTTGCATGTAGTTATGTAAATGTCTTAATTGTTTTCTTAAAGCTCACAACAAACAATTATTCTAATATTGTCATAATTTTATTTTTTATTTTTACCAAAAAACAAGTTTTAAAAAATGGTTTGACTTCGGGTCAGGTCTCAAGTTGGGTCAAGTTGACCTGCAAAAAGCACAGGTCGAGTCACGGGTCAACCCATTTTTGTTTCAAGTAAAAAAAATTGAGTTCAGATTAGGTATTTTCCGGGTTGGGTCGGGTCAGAAAATTCTGACCTGTTTTGCCATGTCTTGGTGCACCCAAGATGAAATGTTCAATGCATAAAACTATAAATTCACTGGGCATGTACAAGCGAGATACTAAAAGGTGGGACGTGTGAAATTAAAGGGTATGATTCTAAGAATCAAAATTAAGGGACTCCAGCTTTGAGAACAAAATCTAACATGATAATGACTAGTATCTGAATCGTAATTGTCTGAAATATAGTTTGACAGAGTGAATTAAATCACTTTTTATCGTAGGATCTATCTAAATCTCTTATGTATCTATAAGATGGTGATACTTTATGAAATGTCTTTGCTTTCCAGTTGGAAGGATTCAAAAGTAGAAGGATTCAGTGGTAACTCTCACTCATTACTCATGTCATGTGGGACCTCTAACTAATGATAATTATGAAATGGATAATTCTTTGCTTCATTTTTCCATGTCCATTCTGGTTCTGGAACAGCCATTGGGTAATGCTGAGAAGATTCTAATCAATAATTTTATGATTGTTGCGGATGTCGAGCACGGCGGATATGAAATCGAGGAAAACATTGCCTATCTTTTCCTTTCACACTGTTGCATTTCTACGGTCTTTTTGTTTTTTTTTTAAAGTAAGTTCTAAAAAGGAAAAAGAATCAGAATTTGACAAATTACACCTTAGATTTTTTTTTTTAATTAATTTCTTTTTTAAATTTTGTCATATTAGAACCGGACTTTATAAATGGTGACAATTTACACACTTGGTTTCATAATGGTTAAAAACCACAGTCAAAACCAAAAGTTTTCTCTCTCCCTAGTAGGAGTCTTTTTCCTCTCGTTTGAATACGAGTTGTTCCATCCCAAATCTTCCATTTTAGGGACTGTATAGTTTTTCTTTTGTTCTCTTTAGGTAAGAGTCAATAATCTCTAGTCATGGACCCAAGTATTCTCTCTAGCTTATAGAACCTGCAACTCACAAAAGAAGAAGAAGAAGCTATTCCTATCACAATCACAAATTGCTCCAGCCTTTTGGAAGAATGTTCCCTAAGTCTTTTTGGGCGGCTCCTCTCTGATCGACAACAGAACCAACGTGCTCTGAAGAACACCCTTAGATCAGCATGGAAAATGGGTTCAGACATGAGAATTGTGGAAGTTGGAAATAATATATTCCAATTCAAGTTTAGCTCAAAATATCAAATGGAGTGGGTTGAGAGGTGTGGGCCTTGGAGCTTTGATAACAACCTCCTCTTGCTCTGTAGATGGAAAAAAGGGCTGACTTCCACAAATATTACTTTCACCCATTCTCCCTTTTGGGTCCAAATTTGGGGTCTTCCTTTTGAGCATATGTCACAGGATGTTGGGGAAGAAATTGGTAGCAAGTTAGGTAAATTCATTGAAGTTGATAGGCGTTCGTGGCAATCTGATCAGGCAAAATTCATGAGAGTCCGTGTGAAGTTGGAGATTGATAAGCCACTAAGAAGAGGAGCTTATATTGCAAGCTCTGAAGGTGAATGACTATGGCTTACGCTCAAATATGAAAGGCTACCTATGGTTTGCCTCATCTGTGGGAAGCTTGGGCATGATAAAAAACATTGCCCAACATCTGGGGACTGGCAAACTGCTTGCCATCAATATGGAGACTGGTTAAGGGCAGGGTGGACCGCAAAAGTGGCGGCCAAAGAAAGGAACCCAAGCAAGAACACGATCCGAGCGAACTCGAATGAGTTAGCAGAGCAGCAAATGATCCGGCCGGCGACTGGTTCTGCTTCAACATGTCTTGAGGCTTAGGTCTTGTGGGTGGGAAACGAAGCTTGGAGAAGGGTGAAACTTGGGGAAGCGAGGACTCCACATGTGCGGATGGACAACTTGTTGGTGACGTACAAGCTTGCATTGGACCTACAGAGCAGTTGATGAGTGCAGCAATAGGACAGGAATTGAGTGTTTTGGGTTCCTGTGAGAAGTCACGTGGTCAGCTATGGCAGGATTTTTCAATTGAGCATAGAGGCTCTTTCTCCCATGGGCCAAAAAGCCCTGCTCCACAAAGCCCAAAAGGCTCTAATCCTCAAGGGAGCCCAAGAACTAAAGCCCCTTTAGATAAAAATGAGAAAGACAACCCAGAGAAGAAGAATCCAGCCAATGCTATCCAAGTTGGCGTAATTTTTCAGGCCAAAGCTCATGGAAAAGGAAAACAGATTATGGGTAAAGGCAATCTGAAAAAAGCTGCCCGTGCGAAAGGAAAAGTTAGTGATGATCAAACTCTCGCCCAGATGTTGAAGATTGGAACAAAGCGCTTGAGACCGAATGAAGCTTCAAAGGAAGAGAACAGCTAGGCTCCTAAGCGCCTCTGTGAATCGGTCAACTCGAGTCTAGCTGATGCTGTCTTTGGGACAGTTTAAATTGACTGCACTTTTCGGTAATTGTTGGGACCTTGGGCTTATCTTGCTTTTGTTAGTTTTTGTCTTCTTGAAAAGGGAGTTCAACAGGATAGTTTATAAGTTGTTTTAGCTGGCTGGTGTGTATAAGCTTTTTAGGTTAAGGAGGGTCCTTCTTGGTTTGCAGTTCCTGCGCTGGCAGGGTAGTAGCTAGAGGTCTCCTTTCTTCTTTTGTCTTTCATGTTGTATTTCAATTTCTTGAAGCAATGAATCTTTGTTCCCCTTCTAAAAAAGAAAAAAAGAAAAAAAAACCACAGTCAAATGCAATGTATCTAGTAGGAATAAAATTTTGATTGACACCTACTACACCAATGTGGCACAGTTTTGTGGTGGGTTTGTTGTCTTCTTTACATTACAGAGGGGTAAGAAATACAGTAGAGAGCGGATAACAGAGTAATTATTTTTAAACTTTTCTCCCTTGTCTACTGACAAATAACAATATGTCATTTAAAACTTGTTGTGAAAGTATTGTAAAAATATTGTGTACATAACTATATAATTTAGAGAAGTGTTACGTTTATAACATTTTTACAGTACTTTCACAATAGATCTTTATTTTTATTTTTTTTTATTTTTTATGTAAAATAGAAATTCTATTCTAGTTTAATATAAGTGTATATGTGTGTAAAGCTCTTTCCTGAAGATTTGAACCTTGACCCTTATCTCCCACACCCCACAAGCGGAGTTAGGTGACAGGTTATTACCGGTTTTAATTTGAACTTTATCACTGATATTACTTTCTTGTCTACTAAAAACAGAAAATAATAATATGCCATTTACTGTAAAAGTATTTTTTTTAAAAATATTATGTACATAGCATTTCTTTATAACTTAAAAGGATGAAAACTAGCACAAATTAATAATAAAATTAAAAGGGAGAAAGCATTCATTTAGTACAACTACATGTAAAACACCACTTTATTATATTTTCTCCTTAAGTTATATGATACAATGGAGCAAATTTGTTTGAAGCAAAAAAAATAAATAAAATATGGAGCAAGTTGTTGTGTTGGGACCACCAGGATCTAACGTGAAGGCTGAAGTTGTTGAGTTTGTTAACGTTAGTTTGTTATTTGGCTGATTCTAGCAGAGTCTTAGGAGTTTTTTGCGTAATTTTCATTTGTAAATGTTTCCAATCACATTTATTGTGACATTAGTTTGTAGCAAAACTTGTAGTGCTTTTAACTTTTTTTTGTTTTGTTTTGTTTTTGTTTTTGTTTTTTTTTTTTGTTTTTTGTTTTTTGTTTTTGTTTTTTTTTTTTTTTTTTTTGTTTTTTTTGGGTTGTAAATCCTCCATATGGAATTGAATAAATCAACAACATTATCATCCAAAAATTATCTCTTGAGGAGGCCCGAATTACGTCCAACTAATCCAGAAATTATCATTTTTTTCCTCAGATAAGCCATCATAGGTAACGAGATAAAGAACAGAACATCATGAGCATTTTTTTAATAGGTATCACACGATTTTGGACTTGCAAAACCAGATACGCTTGTTAGAACAATTTCTAGTCAAAGAAATATACGGAAAAAAAAAAAAAAAAAAAAGTCTCGGTGAGTCTTTACGCTGCTCTTGATTTTGAGTGATTCTTAGATCAAATATAAATGGATAGAAGAAATATATTAGTTTTATTATTATTATTATTTTTTTTTTTGTGCGGACATGAAGTTATATAGAATTGTTGTAGAGTTTTTCAAATAATGAGGATGTGGATAGTAAGCATTTTCCAAGTAGCGACTAGAGGAGAAATTATTCAGTAAACTGCAATTATGAGAAAGCTTAAACAAACTTTAATTTATTTTACTTTTAAATGTTTTCAACTTTATTTATCTTGTTAGATTCACAGGAATTGGACAATACTGCAACTATTAAAGTAATAAGCTGTTGAAAACAGAGTAATTTTCTGTTCGAGCGTTGAATTAAAAATTTCTCTTTTCTGTGACTTTCATTTAGTTCAGTTGGTATATTGTCTGTGGTGATCAAATAAGAGATTTGAGGTTCAACTTTTATATAAACTCTCACTAAAAACTAACCGGTATCTAGACATGATGATAAAGAGCAATTGAATCGGATAATATTGGTTAAAATTCTATTCTATACGTAAAAACTTGTCATTTTCAAAACCTGATCCCCTACCATTAAATGAAAGAGTATATAAATACTGTAACAAGCTACTGAGTTTTACTGCGCAGACAAAATATGAAAAATATCGCCAAGTGGAGGAACCTCAGAACCATTTGAAGGTCAAAAGTCAAGCTGAGAATATTAAGGCAGATATTCCTTTCCACTAAAACTTGCCCATTCAAATCTTGATATTGTCAGCTCCCATGATACTTTGAATCTCTATAGATTCTCAACAGAACATAGAAACCTCTATCTGCATCATGTATTTTAGCTAATAGCTATAATTTTTTTGTCCTAGAATAAGAGATTTAGGTTGGTCGGCTGATGAAAGAGTAATTATGACGTGTAAAAGCAGAGATTTCAAATCCTATAGAATCTATTAAAAAAAATTCTTTACACATTTGTTCTTAAAAACTCAGAAAAGCTAGAGATTCCAACAACAACTTGAGAGCCAGAGAGAGAGAGAGAGAGGTTTACACAGTACGCACAATTCTTTTTTAAGACTGGGTAGGTAGAGAAAAACTAGGGAGGTATAGAAGGTGATGGAGCTGAACCAAAGTGAGGGGATAGTCAAAGCCAAGAGGCCCATGACAAAGCCAGAGAAGGTGGTGGAGATGAACTCAGATGATCAGAAAGCGATTCGAGACAAGACAGGGTCAAGGTTCACACCAAAGAATGGGATACTGTAATTCCAGCAAAGAGGAGGTTAGTTAAAACAATGATGCTTGATTCGATTGTCAAATCTGTTGCCTCCCTTCTCCGTTCTCTTTGTTCCTCTGCCTCTGAAGTCCCCAAGGCCGCCCTGTCTGAAAAGTCCAGCAGCAGCTCAAAGTTGGTGCCACTTCCACCTCCCAATTCATCAAATAGCAAGTTACAAGAGTAACATATTTCCAGATATAATGTTGCACTGGTCTTCTGGAACGATTTCAAGGCCGCTGTTTGATCTTTTCTTTGTCTTCCTCCCCTTCTTTTGGTGGTAATTAACCGATGTCATGTATAGTGCATTTCAAACATTTAGGGTCTGTTTGGATAAAACTTATTTTACTGAAATTAAAAACTGAAAACTAAAAACACTGTAGCAAAATAATTTTTAAATGTGTGAATAGTATCGTGGGACCCATTTTTAATGAAAAAGTTGTAGAAAAGTGAAGTTTGTGGGTCCCGTGAACAATGCACGGACCCACTGATGTGCTGAAAAGTCAAAGCTATTTCAGCTAAAACTGCGTGGGAAAAAAAAAAACAAAACAAAACAAAAGGACCAAAACGCAACGCAAACGCAAACGCCATCTATCCAAACCACACCTTAGTATTATAATTAGGGGTGGAGCCACATAGTGGCTTGGGGGGGCCGTTGCCCTTGCAAACAAAAAAAAAAAAAAATCCCATTAGACTATGAAGAAAAAATAAATGGGCCCCTTAATATTAGACAGTCGGCCCCCCCTACCCATTTCTCACCCATTCTCCCAGCCCTCAATCAAAAATTAGGAACACCCTCAAATTTTTTTTAAAAAAAAAAATTGTAACAGAGCCAAGCCCACGGCAAGCTAAGCCCACGGCGAGCCCAATAGATTACAGAGGTAGCTCGCTCACGGCAAGCCCACGGCTTCTCAACCAAAAAAAAAAAAAAAAAAAAAAATCAATACAGAGAATTAGAAATAAAACCCATCACATCGTTGGCAGAGAAATCAAACCCATCACGTCGCTGGTAGAGAAATCAAACCCATCACGTTGCTGATAGAGAAATCAAACCCCAATACTGTCTATACAGAGCAAAAGCAAAATAAACTCCAGCAAACCAAACTCGCTCGTCATCGTCGTCGTCGCTCACCCCTCATCGCAGATCTTAGATCGAAGATCGCAGATCGCTCTACCTCTGCTCCGGTGCTCGGAGCTCCCTCCGGCCCTCCCTCAAGGTATTTCTCTCTTTTTCTCTCTAACTCTCTCTCAATCTCTCTCTCTTTATCTCACTGAAATGAAAAAATGAAATGAAATTTATGAACGAGTCTCTCTCTTTATTCTTTAATAGCCTATCTGATCTCAGTAAGTCTCTCTCTCTTTTGAACTGTGAGTCTCTTATTGGCTGGCTTTTGCTTTTTTCCTGTTTTTGTCTTTTTAAATTTGGTGTTATCTTATCCCTTTTTGTTGGTCCGTGTGTTGGTGTTGGTGAAATATTGATTGTCATTTAGTGTAACGTGTGTTGTGATTTGTGATTGGCATTACAAAATTTTCTGATTGCAGCTGGCTATTGTGATTAGGGCGTATGTTGTGCTTGTCTGTTGTCTGTTGAGTGGGGTAGGGAGGGGGTAGATGGGCTCATGGGGCCGGGTAAACAATAATTAAAGCAATGTAATGTGCAGCACATTACACAGCTTTAATTATTGTGCTACACATGGAATGTATAATGTTCGGCTCTTTTAACATAATATGTACAAGGGGCTAAACAATATAACAAATTAAAGCAGTATAATTAATGGCAAATAAATTAAAGCAATATAGTTTATTGTTACGCTAAACAACAATAATTAAAGCTATATAATTAAATTAACCAATACATTATAAAAGACAAATTAATTAAATTATTTTTGTTTTTGTTTGAGGGGTTAGTATTAATTAAAGTTGTATTAAAAATGGGTTGACTGTTTAAATTATAGTGGAAATTTTGTTTTTTTCTTGAGTATGAATAACATTCATATAACTAAGTAAAAATTTCTAATTAAAATTTTATTTTTTAAAATTCTTTTCAGGTTAATTTTTGAGTCATATTCTTAAAGCTAAAAGAATTATGAGCAAACGAAAAACAATTGATGCATTCTTTAAGAAAAAAGATGTTAGCAATTCTGAAATTAAGACATCTGTGGCTGTAGAAACAAATGTTAATACTTCAATGCCTGATGAACACCCCTCCAAATGTCCAAAACTTCAATTTGAAGAGATAAATCATGATCCAGGATCACGTAAACAAATATGTGAATTTCCTATCAACAAACAAGATGAAATCCGACGAGCTTATCTCATAGAAGGTCCATATCAACCTAAAAATATAGACTATCCATACAATGATGATACTCATCATCGTCGATTTCAACCTTCATGGTTTGATTCACATAAGAATTGGTTGGAATACTCACCTTTAATGGATGCAATATATTGTCTACCTTGCTACCTTTTTAGTAAGAAACCAGTAGGTCGTCCCGGATCAGATGCATTCATTTCAACACGAACCACGTAAATATTGTCTTGTGCGTGTGATTGTTTTTCTTTTGGCGTTTTGTTTTTTCTATTTTTTTGTTTCTCACAGGTTTGGAATTTCAGTTGAATTCCCAACATGTTCAAGTATATAATGATATACGAAAGTTGATAATTTTGTATCCAATAGACTTAAGAATTATATTTAGTATATCTCTGTTACAACCCGGCCCCCCCAAGTATTTATTCTTGGCTACGCCCCTGATTATAATATTTATCAACTTCAATTATGTTACGTGTCATTAAAAAGAGATGATAATTAAGAATATGATAATACTTGACAGTATTGAAAATAACACGTTTAATGTTTGAGGTAATTTTCATTTATCTTTTATGTTTCTATTCTCAAGGACGTAGTTGTTTTGTAGACCAAAGACTCCTTGGAATTTCTTTAAAAAGAAATTCTAGGTATATATATATATATATATATATATATATATGAAAGTAAATACAAAAAGTTAATATATGGTCCGCCAAATTGAATCTAAAAAATAAAGAGTAATGCTAAGAATAATATGAAATTTACTATTTAAAACTTACAAAATGCATGATATGTTACCAATTACAAAAATAAAAATAAAATTCCAACATTAATTTCTTGGCACCAATTATATTCATTACATCAATGAATAAGCTTTATCTTGTAAAATTTATATGGTCATCACTTGATCCATATGTGGTTTGTATTAAAGTGTTGGCCTAGGGATTCAATTGAAAACTAAACCTTTCAAATTGAAAGTTGACCAAAATTATACAGGGGAAGGAGTCACTTAACCTAAATATGTTTGGTATTATAGCTAGTTTGCTTAATTGATATTTGAGACCTAAATTAAAGTTAAAAGTTTAGGATTTTCAATTTTGAGTGATTTCATTCTGCTTGGTTCCACCTTATAGATTGTTTGATTACTTCTTATTTTTTGTAATCCTTTTATATATATATATATATATATATATATATATATATTAAAGAAAACTAGTTAACAACACGAATTAGTTTTTCTAGTAAGAATAATATTTGACATACAATAATGTTAAACATGAGTTACAATTTTCTGGTTGATATTTTCTCCCAAAAAAAAAAAATTTCTGGTTGATACTATTTCCTTTATAAAACAGTTGAACTACAGTCAATAAAGAGGTATTTTAAGACAAGAATAGTGTCAAAAGTCAAATTAGGCTTCAAAATAACATAAAAGGATTTCTAGTGGATTCTTTGATATATTTTATACAATGAAAGGAAAATTTTTATGATATTAATTATGCAACTAAACATAATGAATTCTGTGGCAAGGCAAGGAAAATTTTTATGATATTAATTATGCAACTAAACATAATGAATTTTGTGGCAAGGCAAAATAGGCCAAACTAGCTTTTTACCTCACACAATTAATTTATAGAGTTGGGATTCCAATCAACCTTTGTTACCCTTGTTTAAATGAGCCAAACTTAAAATGAGAGAATAAGTGTTAGGAATGAGTATGAGACAAGGAAATTGACTAACAATAGTCTCGGATTGCTTAAATTATGTTCCTGAGGATTGGACCGAGATACAGATTTACACTTTTTTTTTTTTTGGATAAACCAGATTTACACTTGTTCTTAGATTACAACGATGTAGCTTTTTTTTTTTTTTCCAATGTTTCATTCTCACTTCACAAAGGCCTCTTTGCCTTATATAGTCACCCAGGTTGTATCTTGTGTTGGGTGCCTTACCGTGTGGGTCCAGCCCACTTGCTTGCCATGCCTTGTCAAAGCTCATTTATGAGCTTGGTTCCAAGAGTCTTCAAAATTCAGCTTTCCATTTAATGAGAAGTGTTCCAAAGTCAGCATGCCATTTTTTTGGGCAGTGACTTAGGCGTGTGAGACACGCTGAAACTGACAAAGAAGAAAAGAAGGAAAACAAAGGCCATTCGGCCTTGTGAGAAAAAGCTGAAACAGAGAGCCTTTCTTGGCCATTTTGCATGTGAGTTCCAAAGAGAGCAAAACACAAAAAAGAGAGCTTCAGCTGGAGGTGCAGCCCGAAAAATAGAGAGAAATACAGTGAGAGTGTGAGAGAGTGAAAAAGAAAAAGGAGATATTTTTCTTTGCTCACACAAGGAAGATAAATTGGTGGAGTTCTCATGGAGTTTTTGAGTGCTACAACCATGGAGAGTTGGAGTATTCAAAGGAAGATTTTGCTACTGGTTTTGTGGTGAGATTGTATTTACTCCTTGAGATTAATTTGTTGTATATCCAATTTATTGTGAACACAAGTTTAGCATAAACTTGATAGTTGTAATCTCTATTTATAGTGGATATTTTTCGGAGCTGCCCTGTGGTTTTTCCCTCTACACTAGAGGATTTTCCACGTAAGATTTGGTGTTCTTGTGTTGTGGTTGTGTGGTGCTTGCTGAATTTTTTTTTGTTTCCATAATATTGCTATTGATTGGTAGTCATTAATTTTAATTCACACATAGACATAGAGGGGATTAGGATTTTTCCCCAACATCTTGACCTTCCATTTGTAGGGCCAGGTTTCATTTCTTTTGATACTTGTCCCATCAAGGCTTTACTAGAAGGTTTCTTTACCAAACTGTGAGCTGTGATGACACTGTTCAGGAGTTATTTTCTCATTTATGCGACCAGCTAAGTGGGTTCAAAGCATTGAATGCGGAGGTGATGGGTGCTTTATCTGCATTCTTTCTTTTCTTGCTTGACGACAAATCTTCCTTCTTTTCCTCGGTTTGTGCTCGATGGTCTTCAGAATTGGACCTCGGCCCTTCCAAGGACATGTCAGTATCCTCGGGGTCCTCAGGTATTTTGGTTTCCTTGGGCTTGTGAGTTGCTAAATTTGCTCTAAGGATTTGTTAACAGTAATTTTGAGGTTTGTTCTCCTGATATTGACCTTCTCTCATTTATCTCTGGCCTCGGCTTCTCATCCTCCCACAGATTCTTTGATAATTGTCGTGATTTAAAAGACTAAATGATTAGAAATGTATTCAGTAACCATTATTTTATAAATTTTCTTTTATTTTTATTTGGTTAATATTGTATAGATGTTAGTCTTATTTTTTCATATATTAGTTTAATATTGTTAAAATTTTTTATGCTTTGGCCCCCCAGAAGAAACCTGGCTCTGCTCCTACCTCTCCAAAAATAATTTACAATTTTTGTTGAGAGGAATAATTTACATTGACTTTATCGGCCTTACAAGACAAAATCCAACTGGATGTAGAAACTAGAATTTATTGTGATAGTCAAAGGTGGTCCAAAGGTAAACGACGCGTCAATTTGTTGCTAGATCACATAATCTTATGTGAATCTTTTAGATAGTGAGAGTGTGAGACTCTGCTGGTACCAAAGTGGACAACAATATCCAGTGCTTCAAATCATGGATAGTAGAACCCCTGATTAGTTCCTTCACAGCTATTTTACTACTTTATTATGTTTAAAAAAAAAAAAAAAATTATTCTTCTAATGTATTACAAGGTCACAAATAAAATTTTATCTCTGTCCATGATATAACGTAGATTCTATATTTGACAATTTTACATTGACTAGAAGCCACGCTCATGAGAAATGCTGGCAAATAATGAAATAATCTGCCTACTCTTCTACTGAGTACTGAGTTCAATATCGATCCCTTACTCTTTAACGTTAGTTTCCATGTGTCTTTAACATAGGAGGTCTTATAAGCAAGTAATTAATTATCGTTATGGAAAAAAAAAAGAACCAATAGGGTTGTTGAGGATAGGCATAGAATCAGAAAGTGAGGGCAGGGACATTGATGTTTATGTACGTGCGCTGTCAATTGTTGTGCCTTTTATCTAAACAAAAAAACAAAAAACAAAAATTGTGTTGTGCCTTTTGCCCTACGAATCCAGGTATGTGAGTATGTCATGCTATATTGCTTTTCATATTTTGCACATCACATTCAACTAGCTGCGCACATGACAACCTATCACTAGCCATATAATCATAAAATCGACAATTGTTGTCTTTTGTACGAGGAATACTACAAATAAGTAACCCAATCCAACTCAACCCACTGGGTTGAGTCGAATTTTAAGGGTTGGTAGGTTGAGTTGGGTTGTGATTTTATTTTATTTTTTATTTTTTTAATTTATAGTAGATTGGGTTGGGTTTAGATCATAAAATTCACAAATCTACCTAACCGAACCAACCCACCTATATTTAATATATATTTAAAAATATATTATACAATTTTTTTAATTTACTTTTTTGCCCGTTTTCGTAAATAAAACTCAAACTCTAAGTTCTCCGCATATAATTTGTGTTGGTTCGGTATTATACTTAGAATTATTTGGTTATAAATTTTCTTTTAGTGATGGTGTTGTTCTAATGCTCGATTTAATAATAATAATTGTAATTAAAAAAATGTCCAACCCATAGATTCAACTAGATCCATAGGGGTTGAGTTGGATTTTTTTTTAACTCACCATGGTAGGTTAGATTGAAAACCCTTAAACTCAACCCAACTCAACTCATGAAGACTCTTACCTATAAGAAGGCAATTTTAAGTATAAGATAAAAAAATCACGAATCAGAGTACCTAATTGGTTGAATTGATTAAAGAGCAATCATTATAGGAAAAATATACGTATATTTTTTAATAAATAAAATCTATAGGTTACAAATTTGTCAAGAAACTTGGCTCCTTTCGCTTATTCAAGCGGATCAGTCTCGACCATTTTTCAGTCTGGTTTGTTTAAAACCACTGGGAGTCATGACGACAGGCTTAAAAAAATGATTTCGGCTGCAAGTTCTTTTCGTTGTGTAGCAAACATGTTCTATAAAGTTAGAAATTGTGAGTGTGGGACAGAGACTGTTCCCACCACGCGGGGTGTATTTTTCTTTGACGGGATTTAGCAGACACAACTCCAAGGCATGTCGTTCATTTACTAGAGATGCCATAAGATTGAAGTCTAAAGTAACGGCAGGCAAAGAAAGTTATTTCATGATCATTCAAACGATGATGTACACAAAATCTTCGATGGTCAAGTGTTGCGCTCGCATTCAAGTTGTGACGTTTTAGAGGCAGTGATGCTAGTGATATTACAAATATTTTTTTTTTGAACAAATCATATTACAAATTGATGTATCACTGATTACAAAAAGAAGAAAAATACTAAAAGTTCTACAAGTTTTATTATATATAGCTAGAAATTGATGTGTCATTGAATGTGATTGGTGTGAGCTCAATAAAATAATGAGTGTTTGAATTATTTCTTATAATTGGTGACATATTAGTTTGTAGCGTTTAAATCCAATAAGAATGTGGTACACAATCCATAGTTTACACCCTCAACCTGCAAGAGGCATCACCAAAATCTATTGGAGACGTTGCTTTGTGTTTCATGGTACTCAAGCCTTTTCGCCATTTTTGTTGTCGGATTCTCTTCAGTCTTCCACTATGCATGCTCTCGAACAAACCCAAGTGTTGACGACGCAAAGCCAAGTGCTAGTGACCCAAAAAAGAAAAGTTCTTTTCCATACTTCAACCGATTTTGGTGGCATCTCCAACGGGCTGAGGTTTGGTGGTTCTATGGTTATATGGGTAGCATGATGGGATTTTGATTTTGGTTTGCCAGTTCCTTCGTCTGATTGGAGTGAATGATTGTGCAAGGCAAGTCCTATTTTTACATTTGTGAAAAGCTCTTTTTTTTTAGAAAGAACATTTGTGAAAAGCTGATGTGGCATATTGCTATTGGTGGGTGTAAACCATAGTAGAATTGTAGCATCCCTACTGGCATCAATTAGCCTATATTGCCGGCAGGGGAAACCTCCTAAACATTTGAAGGTAAAAAGTCAAGTTGTGATTATCATGGTTTTAAAAACCGAACCGGATATAGAACCGTTTTTTTTGGAATTTCCAGTTCAATCCCGGTTTTTGGCCGGTTTTCCGGTTGTTGACCGGTTATTGACCGGTTTTGGGGTTTTTAACCGGACTGGATTGGGTCCCAGTTCTCGTTTGAACCGGTCAGACCGGTCGGTCCGGTCCGATTTTTAAAACAGTGTGATTATTAACTATTAAGGTAGGCATTCCGGCTAAATCTTGCCACACTGTATATTTAATTGCCTCAATACAGTAGCATAAAGATCAAAAAATCGAAAAATTTTCCTCTGGCCCACCTAGGCCCGATCAACATTATAATCTTGATACTGGCTGTTGACTCTGCTCCCAAGCTCTTGAATCTCTGCACATAGCCACATATTACTCTATTTTCCATCCCTTTTCTAGTCCCTAGCGAATTAAAGACAGTAATCTTATATTGTTACGGTGTGATTCTCTGAATCAAAGATTTTGAAAATGACAAAAATGTTTAAAGTATGTGGTTAGATGATTAAATTTATCATTTTCTAATAGTTTAAAATTTTAAGAGAATCAATAATTTAATAAAAAATTTGTTTACACGGTCTATGATTTGTAACTAAAAATGTGATTTAAAATCACGTTTTCAAGTTATAAAAAAAAAAGGTAGGTGTAAAAAAAATTTTGTTTTTAATTATATATCACAGTAAAGCCTACAATGTAAAACAAAAATCGGCAAGTAGGAATTTAACATTATAATATAATCTGCCATTATCCGAAGGTAAAAAGTCAAGTTACGAATATTAAGGCAAATATTCCATAGAGATTGAATTAATCGTAAAAATTTAGTTTGGCCCACCTATCCACATTAAAATCTTGATACTGTCTACTTGCTTCCAAGCTAATTTGAATGCTAGACATATCACCCTCTTTTTCCTTCCATTTAAAGGTCCCCAATATTCATTCTCAAAAACTCAGAAAAGTTACAGATTCTAACGACTGGAACATAAAAGCTCAGCAGTTGAGAGTAAGAGAAGGACAAAGGAAAAGAGGGAAAGAGATTACACACTGTTCCTTTTAGGACTCTTTTAAGAAGAAGGTTACTTATGGAGCTGAACCAAAGTGAAGGAATAGTCAGGGCCAAGAGGCTCATGACAAAGACAGAGAAGGTGTTGGAGATGAACTCAGATGATTAGAATGGGATGAGTAGAGCCAAGACAAAGCCATGATTCACACCAAAGAATGGGAGTACTATAATTCTAGCAAAGTGGAGGCTAGTTAAAACAATGATGCTTGATTGGATTGTCCAATCTATTGCCTCTCTTCTTCGTTCTCTTTGTTCCTCTGCCTTTGAAGCCCCCAAGGCCTTATCTAAAAATTTTAGTAGCAACTCAAAGTTGGTGCCATTTCCACCACCCAATTCAATAAAAGGCAAGAAGAAAGAATAACACATTACCATACCCAATGCATGGCAATGCATCAATAGATTATGATGGGAAACTAAGAAATTGAACCATCTCTAACTCATCCATAAGAGTCATCCAAAAGGCAAGGGCCAACCATTCAAGAAGATCGTCCATAAGCGGAAGGTCATCTGTGGACGTAAGGGCCATCCATGAGGAAAGTGCCTGGACGATCTTCCAACACTTGGGAAATTTCCAGTAATGGATTACCTACACAAGTTTAAGATTCGGACCTCGTGGAACCTTGAAACACAAACAAGGTCCTTATTTATCGCCACAAATTCCTAATAAGTGCTTAACTTCCAATGGCAGTTATATAAGATAAGATTGAAAATCCTAACTTCTATAGTTGTTGTGGACGTTATGTCTGAACTTACTAACTTCGACAAATATTGGGGAAGTTACTAAACATATAACTACTCCAAGGCTTTCTATATAAGGACTCATCCACATCAAATCGAAGTAAGTTTCCATTGTCCCTAAAAGTTGGAATTCCTAAGTTCTAGAAAAAACTAACTTAAGCATCCAAGGGTTCTTGGCCGGTTCACCTTGGTCACCTTTGATTTGGTGTTTTTCTTTTTAGGTTTTTTAAGTCATCATTAGCACATTGAAGCTCGGAGCATTCAGCTCACTAATTTTCTGTGCATCATCAGTTGGTGCCGTTTGTGGGAAAGATTAAGTTTGCGTATTGCAAATTATCTTTCTTTGACAAAGGGCTGCATGGTTCGGACAAGATCAATGGCCACTAGTCCAGGCCATCAGGAGAGTGGGAACGCTTCTAGTCATCCTAATCATGATCACCAGTCAGCACCTGTCATGCAACTACCTCCCATACAACAAGTGCAGTCCATGGCAGCCACTGTTGCAGAATTAACCCGTCAGAACCAAGAGTTGACCAGGGAAATTACTCTAAGGAGATAGCGTAATGAGAGAAATTTCGAAGGACAAGCCTAGAGTCACGAAGTCAGAGAAGGAGAAAACGCTGAGCATGAGAACCAATCAAGGGGTACCGCTTCACGAAGAGTGCTACACTTAGAGAGGAAGATGGATCAAATGAGGAAGGTCGTGGACGAGATGAGGGAAAACATTAAAAAGAAGAATCCCGTAGATGATTTAATTCATTAAATGATTCCCCTTTTATGGCTTCCATCAACAGTCATCCCTTGCCTTCCAAGTTCAAGATGCCTTCCTTGGACTCGTATGATGGAACGCGCAACTCGTGTGATCATATCATGTAGTGACCCAAAAAGGGGGGTCTTGCATTCCATGGAATCCCACATCAGCTAAGGAAGCACATGGGAATATGTTTATAAAGAATGACCTCCCTTCGATGTGTAGAGGCCTTTTCCCTCACTGCTGTGTGCTTTGAGGGAGAACAAAACCGTGAAGGGCATGGGCCCCAAAGCGGACAATATCTACATAGTTGGGACAGGGTCATTACAGATGGTATCAGAGCCATACCCTAGCCGGAAGTGTGGGCCCCACACGCGAGGACGCATGTGCCCGTAAGGGGGGTGGATTGTAGTGACCCAAAAAGGGGGGTCTTGCATTCCATGGAATCCCACATTGCCTAGGGAAGCACATGGAAATATGTTTATAAGGAATGACCTCCTTTCAATGTGTAGAGGTATTTTCCCTCACTGCTGTGTGCTTTGAGGGAGAACAAAACCATGAGGGGAATGGGCCCCAAAGCGGACAATATCTACATAGTTAGGACGAGGTCATTACAGATCGCAACCTTCAAGACTACGATGCACCTTCAAGGGGTTCTAGACGAAATTATGTGTAGGGCCTTCCCTACCACCCTTAAAGGACTAGCACGAGTATGGTTTAGCAAGATACCTCCAAACACTGTGAGTTCTTTCGAAGAATTAAGTAAGTTGTTTGTCAACAATTTTATTGGAGGACAAAGGCATAAGCACTCTCCTCATCCAGCCTGTTAACCGTAGGACAAGGGGAAAATGAAAGCTTGCGATTCTTTATTACTCACTTCAACAAGGAAGCCCTTACGATGGACGAGATGGACAACAAGCTGTTATTGGCAGCCTTCCATAATACGGTTAATTTTGATTTATTCATTCATAAGCTCTACGAGCAAGAGCCTTAAACCATGGCTGAACTCGTCCATTCATCCCAAAACTTCATGAACACAGAAGATGCAATCATTGCCAAGAAAAGGAAGAAAGCCAAGCGAATGGAAGCATATCTCCCACACCATCCTGAATAGGGTCCTCGTTCAAAGAAGGCCCGGACAGGATAAAAGAAGGATTGAGACAACAGGAAGGCGAGTTCATCTTCAGGAAGGAGTCAGTACTACATACCCATGAAGGGAGATCCTAATAAATGACCAAAGAAGATGAAGGGAGATCCTAATAAATGCAATAAAAACAAATATTGCCGCTTCCACAGAGATCATGAGCATGACACAGACAAGTGCTATGATTTGAAACAACAGATAGAGAATCTTATCAAACAGGGAAAGTTGAGGCATTTCGTTGGAAGGGATCATAAATATGAGAAATTGAAAGGAAATGTAGAAGAGTCATCACAGCCCCCACTTAGAGAAATAAGGGTTATCATTGGAGGAACTTCAACGGGACAGTCTTCCAATTCAAAGAAGACGTACCTCAAGGTGGTACAAAATGTCCAACTCTCTGGAAAATCACCAAGGATGAGAGGGACAGATGAGCTAGCCATTACATTCACAGATGAAGATACTGAAAGAATCCATCACCCACTTGACGTTGCAATCGACATCACTTTACTCATCGTAGATTATACAACTAGAAGGGTGTTGGTGGATAATGGAAGTTCAGCAGACATTTTGTATTACCCTGCCTTCCAACAAATGAGGCTCGGATGAGATCAACTCCTTCTAGTATGTTTGCCCTTCGTGGGATTTGGAGGAATGAAAGTGCAACCTGTAGGCACTATTACATTTTCTACAATGGTGGGATCATATCCACAGTAAATAACCAAGGAAGTGAATTTCCTCGTGGTAGATTGTTCATCTTTTTATAACACCATCATTGGAAGGCCAACTTTGAACAGTTGGAAGGCGGTAACATCTACTTACCACCTATCAGTCAAATTCCCTACAGAGTATGAGATAGGACAAGTGCAAGGAGATCAGTTAACAACAAGAAAGTGTTATTTAGCCATGTTGGCTATGGATGAGCACACGTAGAAGATGAGTATTGAAGAGAGAAAAGTTGTTGCAGAGCCCATCGAAGTACTAGAAGATATTCCTCTGAAAGAGGGTAATCCCAAGAAATTTACCAAGATTGGAACAAGTATGGAAGAGAAGACAAAGCAAGACCTCGTCTAATTCTTAAGGAAGAGTATCGATGTTTTTGCATGGAGTCACAAAGACATGCTGGGGATTGACCCAAGTGTTATCACTCATCAGTTGAACGTGCATCCATCTTCCAAGCCTATTCGTCAGAAGAAAAGGGTTTTTGCTTCTAAGCAAGAAAATGCTATCAAGGAAAAGGTCCAGAAGTTAACCACCAATTTATTCAAAAAGTCTATTACCCAAATTGGTTAGCTAATGTGGTGATGGTTAAGAAGACAAATGGCAAGTGAAGGATGTGCGTAGACTTCACTAATTTAAATAAAGCTTGCCCTAAGGATAGTTATCCTTTGCCACACATTGATTAGTTGGTGGACTCAACAGCAGGTCATCAGTTGTTAAGCTTCATGGATGTTTTCTCAGGGTATAATTAAATAAAGGTGGACGAGGCAGATCAAGAGAAGACATCCTTCATTAGCAGTCAAGGTTTATTTTGTTATAAAGTGATGCCCTTTGGTTCGAAGAATATGAGGGCAACTTATCAGAGGTTAGTTAATCACATGATCCGTTCACAGATAGGACGGAACATAGAGGTATATGTGGATGACATGCTGGTGAAGAACTTGGAAGAGGAGAAACATCTAGACAACCTACAGGAGACCTTTGAGACACTTAAACGATATAAAATGAAGCCGAATCCAAGTAAATGTGCATTCGGGGTTTCATCTGGGAATTTTTTAGGATTTATGGTTTCACAAAGGGGAATTGAAGCTGATTTAGATAAGAACCAAGCCATGTTGAGCATGGAACCACCAAAGAATATCAAGGAAGTCCAGTCCTTCACTGGTCGAGTTGCAGTCCTAAACAAGTTTGTTTCAAAAGCTACAAATAAATGTTTACCCTTCTTCAAAGTTCTTAAGAAGGCATTTAAATGGACGAACGAGTGTTAAAAGACCTTCTAGGATCTCAAAGTCTATCTTACCACGGCTCCACTGCTAAGTCCATCCGTACTAAGTGAGGAGTTATATTTATACTTAGCAGTGTCCCCACAGGCGGTAAGTTCAGCATTGATTAGGGAAGAAGAAAAGATGCAGAAGCCTATGTATTATACAAGTCGGGCTCTAAGGGGAGTAGAAGGACGATATCCACTGATGGAAAAATTAGCTTTTGCATTGATAACGGCTTATAGGGAGTTGAGGCATTACTTCCAAGCTCACATTGTCAATGTTATAACAGATCATCCGCTCAAAAAAGCAATGAATAAGTTGGAAGTCGCAGGGCGATTGATCCAATGGGCTATCAAGCTTAGTGAGTTTGATATTAGGTACCAACCAAGAAATGTTGTAAAGGCTTAAGCTCTAGCAAATTTCATCATGGAGTTCACTCCAAGACATGAGGACTCAGACGATATGGAAGACATTAAAACATAGGTCGTCCATGTGGATGGATCGTCTACACTACATGTGGGAGGAATAGGAGTTGTTTTGCAATCCCTAGAAGTAGATAAGTTGAAGCACAAGGTTTGTCTACAGTATAGGGCTAGAATTGGCTAAGTCCTTAGAGGTAGAATCAATACTTGTCCAGGGAGACTCACAATTGGTTATGGGTCAAGTGAATGAAACGTATGAAACTAAGGAAGAGCAGATGAAGAAGTATCTTAATAAGGTAACATGCCTTGTTAAGAGATTTAAAGAGGCTAGTTTCATTCAAGTCCTAAGGGAAGAGAACATGGAAGCAGACGCCTTAGCAGAGGAAGCATCAGCAAGGGAATCGATGAATGAGTTTGATGAAGTTCAGTATATGCCAAGCGTAGATCTTCCAAAGGTACAATAGATAGAAGGTGAAGAAAATTGGATGACCCCAATAGTCACCTATCTAAAAGACGGAAGGCTTCTAGAGGAAAAAGGTGAGGCTAGAAGGCTAAGGATCAAATCAGCCAGGTACGTCCTTATAAACGAGATGCTATATAAAAGAGGCTTCTCTCAGCCTTACCTAAGGTGTTTAGCTCCAGACGAAGCAAACTATGTATTGAGAGAAGTTCATGTAGGAGTGTGTGGCAACCATTCAAGAGCTAGATCACTTGTCCACAAGGTCGTTCGTACAGGTTATTACTGGCCAACCATTCAAGCTGATGCTAAGGCATATGTCAAGGTGTGCGATCAATGTCAACTATTCAGTAACGTCCCTAGACAGCCATCAGAGTACCTTACCCCAACGTTGGCCCCATGGCCCTTTACATAGTGGGGATTGGATATTTTGGGTCCCTCTCCAATTGGAACCAGGCAGATGAAATTTTTGGTAGTAGGGATTGATTATTTCACTAAGTGGGTGGAAGCTGAACCCTTAGCAAAGATTACACAACAAAATCTCAAGAACTTCTTTTGGAAGAACATTGTATGCAAGTTTGGGGTACCTAGGGTACTAGTGTCTGACAATGGAAGACAATTTGATAACACACCTTTCAGGGATTTTTGCGAGCAATTTGGAATCAAGAATCATTATTCCCCACCCTCCCACCCACAAGCAAACGGACAAGCAGAAGTTGCAAACCGATCCTTGTTGAAGATCATCAAAACTCGGCTTGAGGGGGCAAAGGGAGTATGGTCAGACGAGTTGCCAGATGTTTTATGAGCTTACAGGATGACAATAAGGACCCCTACAAGGGAAACTCCTTTCAAACTAGCCTATGAGAGTGAAGCAGTCATACCTACAGATGGCCAACCACAAGGTGATGAAGTATTAGGATGAGGAAAATGAAGAACAACTTCGTATTAACCTCGATCTTATTGACAAGGTAAGGGTGGATGCAGAGCAAAGGACGGCAAGGTACAAAAATCTCATGGCCAAGCAATATGATGCCATGGTGAAACCCAGACGCTTCAACATTGGGGACCTCGTCCTTAAAAGGGTGTCCTTGGAAACTAGAAACTCGGTTCATTGGAAATTATGGCCTAATTGAGAAGGACCTTATAGGGTTGTCAAGTGGAAAAGGTAGGGATCATACTACTTGGAAGCCCTAGATGGACGGAAGATAGAGCACCCTTGGAATGTTGAGCATCTAAAGAGATACTATCAATAAGGGGTCAGCCTGGACGAGCTTCAGCATGGACGAAGTTGAAGTTATGTGTTGTTTTTCTCATGTTTGCTTATGTTTATTACTACTGTGTGTTTTTAAGTATTTTAATTCCCTAAAAAGTGCATCAGTTTCTAGCTTTTGCATTGTCTATGGACCAATTTGTGATAGACGAAGTCACGTAAGTCTTTGTTTGTATAAGTATTTGTGATTCCCTAAGGCTCTGGCTTCTAAGCATGTGCCATGCTTATGGACGATGTGGATGTTATGTTTATATTATGTTCATACAGTTTGGATTTCTAATGTATATGATGTTTTGTGAATCTCTCATTTTCATGATTCCATCTAAACTAATCCACAAGAAGGCTAAAGGCCAAAGGCGAATAAAATCTCTGGACGCAGGGATGTAACATTTATAAGCTTTCCTTAAAATAAGGACAAAGCGAAGAAAAATAAACCTAAGGTATACTCGTCTAAGCATTTTACGAGGTAAAACCTAACCTATACTCGTCTAACTAATGCACGAGGAAAAGTGTGCACACAAGAATATTTCAAGATCTATGAATAAATTTAACCAGCCAAGGTCCAATTTTTGGATGAGTAAACGCTGGAAACGTCTTACCCAAAGACAAATAAAGGGTCGTCCGGCCTATGGACGAAGGATAATGCAAGCTATAAGTTAAATTTATAGACGAATAAAGCTAGTAAGGCAAATACCATTCATAGGCGAGTTATAATTGTAGAATTTAAAGAATGGTAATTGTTGGACATGAGAAGATTATTTTAACATGAACGAGATTCATGAGTGGACAGACCACGCTTAACCATAGAAACAACATGGACAATGTAAACAAATAAAATTCGTTCATAAAGCATATAACATGTTCAACACCAAGTAAGAAATGAAAATAAAGGTAGATATTCATTCATAAAAACTAAAAGAAGGGTAGACGACCACCGTCAAAAAACCCTTGAGTTATGTAAAGCCAATAAGGGCAATTGTATATATAGCTCGTCCCTAAACTTGGACGAGAGAATTGTACTTGAATGAATTCTAAAAAAAGTAAAGCCCAAAACCACGGGCATTTCCAATAAGCTAAAATAATAAAATTTTTCTAAAACAAGATAAATTTACTAAGATAAACCACTAGGGGCATTGTTCCCAGACTTTAGGTCGTCCTCGCTAGCAATAGTGGCATCCTAGGTTACTTCATTAGTAGCATCGTCCACCACGTTAAGGTCCTCGGAACTCATCGGAAGCAAGGAACTTTCTTTGGCAAGAGGAATTTTGAAGGAATCAAAGCCCAGGTCAGGGTAAGCCTCCTTGGCATCAACACTGAAGTACTCGTAGCCAGCTGCATAATGACTGTCTAGACGATTCTTATACTTGTCTAACTTCTTGAAAGTTGCAATGGCTTCTTCACGAGCCTTCTCCAAAGATGAGTTGAATTTTGAAACTTTTCCCTCCAAGTGAGCAATACGGGTCTCTTTTTCAATGAAATCTGCTTTAAGTTCCTCAACCTCATCTTTCAGCTTCATCTCTATTCCTTGCAAACAACTAAGATCCTCAGTCAATCTGATCACTTCCCCCTTTTACCAAAGGACCTCATTGTTCAGCTCTTTGTTCTTTTCCTTGGCCATCTTGACTTCATCACATAACTCCTTAGCCTGGCTGGACGTCGTGTAAAACTTTGACATGGCCTACGAATGGACAAAGGAAAGTTAAAATTTTTATTTAAACTTGAAGAAAATAAAACAAAGGTGAATGAAAGTTATATACCTTAAAAGGTCATGAATGACAGAATGTTCAAAGTCCCTCATTGACATATTATAACATGAATTCACTTCATTGTCAGTGATGATTCATTTGAACGTCTTCCATGCATAACCCTTGTCCAACACCAGGTTAGGAGGATGCTTAGATGGCTCTGAGGTATGAGCCCTGCGAGGAGCTTTAGTTGGAAGGGGAAGATTCTCAGACTGGACAAGTGGAACGGTCTGGACGGGTGCCACGTTAACCATTGGGTTGTCCAAATCTACTGTCGGAGGAGTAAACTTTGGGACCTTAGGAAGAGGGGTCTTGCTAGGCTTCTGCTTTTTAAGACCTCGACGACTTGGAAGGTCACCAAGGTCCATTGAGTTGGATATCGTCTTCCTTTTCCCCGTTTGGATGGCAGGTTTCTGGACGACTGAGGGGGTAGTGTTGTCCTAAATTTGGACATCCTCGTCACCAATTGTTGCAGCCTTTTCTTTATTTTCCTTCATGGTAGTCATTCCTATGATGAAGAAAACAAAATTTAATTAAAAAAAAAATAGAAAGAGAAGAAAGATGGACGATATTTACTAAGTAGAATTGTCTCAAAAATGGAAAAACATTTTTAGGAATCATTTACTAAGGTGTGGTTTGGATTGGACTGAAAATGGCGTTTGAATTTTAAGTCTTTTTTTTTTTTTTTTTTTTTTTTTTTTTTTTTTTTTTTTTTTTTTTTTTTTTTTTTGCTTCAGCCGCAGTTGTTGACCAAGTTAGCAGTGAACAATGCATCCATATATTGTTCACGGGTCACACAAATATCACTTTTCATCAACTTTTTCATTAAAAATGGGCCCCACAATACTATTCACATATTTAAAAATTATTTTGCTACAGTCTTTTCAATTTCCAGTTTTCAGTTTCAGCAAAATAAGTTATATCCAAACAGACCCTAAGTAAAGAATTGCACGTCACCGGCCAAATAATCCAATTTAAGTTTATTGTCTTAAATAGAAGTTGAGAATGGAAAGCTTATTCGTTTAAAAATGAGGTAAAATTGTCTTTAAGCAAATAAGCGAATAAAACACTTATCCAAAAAAAAAAAAAAAAGCAAATAAAACAAATTAATTTCTTAATGCACTCGTTATTATTTTACATATTAATTTACACAATTAACTAGAGAAGGTGAAACTTGAAAAGTTTTCTATATAACTAGAGAGCTGGGCTGTTATTTGCATTGTGAAAAACAGTTGTTGTCTACCGTTGTTGAGAGGAAATGGCTCTTCTACCATTGCTGCAACAATAATGGCTGGAGTTACACAAAACTCCTTTTCATGTCCTCTTATTTTTTGTCTTACTCCTCTCTTTTGTATACATTTTCAAGTATTTTAGAAGTGGCAAACCAAAATATCTTCCATCCCCACCAAAGCTGCCAATTATTGGCAACCTTCACCAACTAGGCACACTCCCACACCGTTCCCTTCATGCCCTATCTAAGAAGTATGGCCCTATAATGTTCTTAGACTTGGGCTGTGCTCCAACAGTTGTGGTGTCATCTGCAGATATGGCCGAAGAAATCATTAAGACAAATGATATTATTTTCTCAAACCAGCCGGAAACCATGGCTGCCAATTTCTTGTATTATGGATCCACAGATGTAGCATTCTCACAATATGGCGAGTATTGGAGACAAGCTATAAGAAAATTTGTGTCCTCAAACTTTTGAGCCTCAAAAGAGTGCAATCTTTCCAATACGTAAGGGAAAAAGAAGTTGAAGTATCAATCAAAAAGATACGTGACTCATGCTTAAAAGGGGCTTCTATCAACCTAAGTGAGATAATAATTGCAACCTTGAAAAATATAGTCACTCGATGTTTATTTGGACAAAAATTTGAAGACAATGGTAAGAGCAAGATTGGAGGGCTCCCAAGAAGGGTGATGGTGCTGCTTGTAGCATTCAGTTTGGGAGATTTTTTCCCCTTCTTTGAGATGGATTGATGTTCTTACAGGATTTATACCAAGTTTAAAATCTAGTTTTGGAGAAACAGATGCTTTTCTTGATCAAGTGCTTTAACAACATATGATAATGAAAGTTGACGATGGTCTGCCTAATAAGAATGATTTTGTGGATAGTCTGCTCGAACTTCGAATGAGTGGCAAGCTTGACTTTGAGCTCACTCATAAAAATCTCATAGCACTCCTATTGGTCTCTCTCTCTCTCTCTCTCTCTCTCTCTCTCTCTATATATATATATATATATAAATATAATATATTATGAGACACATGCTCACACACTATCTAAAGCACAAACAAAGAGAAACACAAGCAAATGCTCGAACACACATTTGAAGTCTTATTTTTGTCAAAAATATTTTAGGACATGTTTGTTGGTGGAATTAATTCTACTTCAATAGCTTTGGAATGGGTAATGCAGAGCTCATAAGAAGTCCTAGTCTAATGAAGAGAGCATAAGAAGAGATAAGAAGAGTAGTGGGTACAAAGTCTCATATAGAAGTTGAAGATATTAATCAGAGGAATTACTTGAAATGTATCATCAAAGAAAATATGAGACTACATCCACCACTTCCTCTGTTACCTCAAGAAACATCAGCATGTGTGAAATTCAGAGGTTATGATATTCCGCCCAAAACAAGAGTGTTAATCAATGTATTGACAATCCAAAGAGACCCTAAAATATGGGATAGGCCAGAAGAGTTTGTCCCAGATAGATTCCAAGACAATCGAGTTGATTTCAAAGGCTTAGACTTCGAATTAATCCCATTTTGAGGTGGGAGAAGGGGGTGCCCAGGAATGTCATTTGGTGTTGCTATTGCAGAATATGTTATTGCCAACATTTTATGCTGGTTTGATTGGAAGTTGCCTAGTGCTAATGCACAAGGGAAAGACTTGGACATGACTCAAGTTAATGCACTCACTGTGTTTAAGAAAATTCCTCTCGAGCTTGTTGCAATACCTTACTCTCCTTGATCAGTTGATTAAGAGATTCTTAGTTATGCTAATAATGTAATTTTCTTCATTTGCTTGTTTGGTTTTCAAATATGCACTTGCTTCTTATACACTTGTTGAAATCAATGTAAGGGGACTTCTACCTTAATAATAACAGAAATTTCCATGTTTTGAAAACTCTTTCATGCTATTTGATATTTTACCATTTAGTTTGTACTTATAAATTAAGCACATTGATATTTGACCCAATGATTTTCACAGATTTGTTTTGCCATTTAACACCAATTTACTAACATTTTCGTTACTTAATAGGTTTTTGAAACTATTAAAGAAACTAGCATTTCGAGTCTCTTAGCCTCTAGTTTACTGTAGAAACTCGAGCCTAAGAGACTCAAGTTCCATGTGTTGCAATGCTGACATGGAATTTTAATTCACATAGAACTCAAGTCTTAGAGGCTCGAGTTCCTTAAAGCAACCTCAAGTTTTATAGGCTCGAGTTCCTTAAAGCAACCTCAAGTTTATAAAACTTGAGTTTTTAATGCCAAAATTATTGTCGGGTAAATATCCTCATTGAGTTTAACTTGCTTTGATTCTGGTACAACATTTTATGGCGCCCATCTTTGTTAAAATGTAATTTGCAATTGGTAAGTTATCTAAGTATTAGAGCATCCACAACAGATGTGCCAAATGCCAAATATTTGGCACACCAAACACAAAAACGGAGCATTATTAGATGTTCTAAATCTCAAAAATTATGTCACATTGCTACAATACTGTCTCAAATATGAGACAGTACGAACAACAATTGCAAAATAAAATATTATTATTTTATTGCATTTTCTCTCTCCTCTTCCACAAATATCTCTCTCTGTCTACTCTATCTCATTTCTTCTCTCTGTGTCACTCTCTATCTCTTCCCTCTCCTCCTTGCTCAAGAAAGTTGCTCAAGATCACTCTCTAGTCCTTGCCGCAATCTCACCAGTCCTCGTCGTTGATCTCGCCGCCTCATTCTCCACAACTCGCCACCGATCTCGCTGCCTCATGCTCCAACCCTTGCCGCCAACATCCACAGCCCTCACTGTCGACCTTCAAATCTCTCTTAATTGGGTTGTGGGTGTGAGATTTTGGATGGGTTTCAATGTGGGTTTTGGGTCGGCGTTTTGGAACAGCATTGTGTGGGTTATGGGTGGAGGTTTTGGGTCGGTTGGGCTGGGGTTTTAGGCCCATCATTGGTTGAGTTTGGTTGGTTGGTTGAGTTTGGGTTGGCATTTTTTCATCTCTGGTTTGTTTGTTTGTTTGTTTTTTTTTTTTTTTTTTTTTTTTTTTGTTGAGGTATTTGGATTTGGAATTTGTTGCTGTTGTTGCTGTTGATGTTGTTGTTGATCAGCGTTGATGTTGTTGCTATTGTTGATGATAATGGGGAGGAGATAATATATTATTTTAATGTGTAATAAATATTATTTTAATATATAGAATTGAATGATAAAACATCTAATAAGTGAGATATTGTAAAATGATGTGGTAAAATAATAAAGTAGGTTTTTGGTGTGTCAAAATGGTATTTTTTATGGAACACCTACTACGGGTGCTCTTAAAGAAGAAGCAATTGCCAAACTAGATGTCAACAATCATTGAAGAATCAGGTGGCAGCAAAATGATGTTGAAGTAGCATGCAAGTTGACAACTCACATGGCCAGGAGTCATTCAAGGAGAAATGAAGCAAATTTCAATAGTATTCTTGAAGCTTGTACCCATCCTAACAAATCTGAGGAAATTTATCTGACATACATATACGATAAAGACAGCCTACTACTACTGTATTGGTCCATAGTTAATTTTTGCGCAAAGCTTCTTGTCTTAATGTATATTCCTTTCTAATTATCTTCCCCATTATTGGCAATAAGGATGCCTTCATATCCTCAAATATGAGTCTGTATCAATCATTCATTACTCCCTCCCTTTTTTCCCTTCAGTTTTGGTCAGTACATGTACATCTCCTATGGGGGTATGTATAGAATCCTTATAATGTAAATCAAAACAGAACTTGAATGCTCCAAACATTGCTTTACACTAAAACATAAGAGCTAAGCACGTTATGACAACCCAACCTTCCGATGATGAGAGGCTATATGAGACAAATAAAAATACATGACAAAGCAATATATGATCGCAGAGATAGATGAAAATATAAAATGCAAATTATTTGTATATCACTTGACCCTCAATTTTCAATAATGCCCCTTATCAATATGTGCTCTGCACCACCAAAATTCCTAAATGAACATAAGTTAAATTCCCTTTTGCTTCTCATTCCTACAATATAGTTATGAATCTATTGAAATGAAGTTATTCACTTTTATTGTTATTCATAGCAGATGAAATTATTATATACTCACAAAATCATTTGCTCCTTTAAGCTAATTATGAAGCAATATATCCTTCTTCTTTGTGTGCTTGAATTTGCTGCACCTGTAATCTAGAAACTCAAATCAAGATTGTGAGACGTACAACATGAATAAAGTTACTTTGTAGTTGCTCTAAGCCTCTAAATCTTAAATTTATCTTCTTAATCCCTCTCTCCTTTTTTGGGTGAATACCAATTTTCATCTGTTTCCTTCCCCTCATCTCTCAATTTGACAGCACAAGTCACGTAGAAGCCGAATTTAACTGGTAGAAGCCATCCTAACAAACTTTTGGGGAATTCATATCAACAAACAAGAAATTTATCCAAATAAAGAAGACCCACAAGGCCAAACTCAAATGGGTATGTAAAATATGACACAAACCCAAAAAGAAATTGACTTTTACACAGCTATTTCAAACACAGATAAAGACATAAATTTAGATTATGAGAATGAAAAAGATTATAAAAGACCGGCTTGAGCTTGGAAATCACTCTGACAGACTCTTATAAGCCCCAAAAAGCGTCCTTCTCTTCCTCCATTTGTGTCCACAAACCCAAAATCTTCATGATCCGACACTGCAAGCAAAGCAACCAACAAGGAAAAACTCATAAAATCCAAAAATTCAATCAAATAAGCAAAGAATATGAGAAAGAAATCAACTTTTTCCCTTAACAGACTCTCTGCTCCTTTCTCTCTCCCTCACCGCCTCTGTGTTGAAAAAAATTGTTCTGAGCAAAACGCACCGTTTAAAGATTTTCACCCAAACACATCATTCTGGCACAACACTTGACTTTTTTATATAGTTAATTAGTTGATTATTATTATTGTTATTTTTTTTTTTTATAGAAGTATAGATTATTATTATTATTATTAGACAAGAAGCTTTATATTTTATTTTTTAAAATTTCACTTTATTTACTAGATGATGAGGATATGATGTTAGGTCAGTACAATTTTTCTTGACAAATCAAGCCATAACAATCACGACCCATCACAACTTGAGTGTACCTGGCCAAGTATAAGGTCTCATTGGAAAAGAATGGATTTTCATTTTCCAACTACTGGCCGGAGTAGGGAATCATTTCCCAAGCAAACCAACAAGCTTCACTCGGCTTGGCATAGCAAAAGCTAGGGGCAATTGGAAGAGGAAAATCCCCATCGGTTTCAAACCAATAGGTTCAAAAGGCTTAATCCGGGCAAATCTAATTCAATTGGGCTTGATCGAGAATTACTACCCTTGGAACTTAAAAAATAAGTTGGACATACAATTGCACCTAGAAGGGTGTTTTTTTTTTTTTTTTTTTGGAATATATAAATATATATTATTTTAAATTGTATATAAGCTAAATAAATTGAATAAATGTGAGATACCAATACCACGAGTTAGTTTTGTTTTTGACCAAGCTCATGTTATCGGGTGAGGTTGTGTTTGTTACCTCTCAAAATGCATGGTCTGACTGATGATATTTGACCCTATAAATTAAATTGAGAGTTGTATACTTGTAGATTTGGAATAACCATTTATATTAATTATTATAAAAAAAAAATACAAAATCCATATTGAAAAACACATTTTCATCAATTAAATAATACAATTTAAACATTTGATAGAAAAAATAATAATAATTACAAAGCTTGATTCCTAGATACAGTATAAAATTTACATAGCTTTTGATTTTATAGTTAAATTCCAAAAGATGAAAATTACAACATAAGACCTAGTTTAACAACCATTGATTTAAGTATCAAAGGCTAAATTGGTGAAGGTGTTAGATAATAGGCACCCACCTTGCCCAGTTCAATTGATCTTCTAGAGTATGGTGGCTCCCATCGTGTCATGCAATCCATTCATTTAAATATGTCAAAAAAGGCGTGTTCTTCAAATAAAAAACAATACATCTAGGGTTTTTTTTATTAAAAAAAAAAAAAAAAAATTGAGCATATAAACCACATGTGAAGATTTAAACGCTAAATCCAAAATCCATCATGTTTAACCCTAATTTAACCCATATCATTGAAGACAAACATGATTCGATTGATTAAAAGTAGTGATCAGAGATGAAACAACTAAAAGGTCGAGAAATACCACTTGCATGCACATGGCTTGATGATCGGTTTAGGTTTGGATGGATAATCCTAACTAGAAATTTTTGTGTTTAGAATAATTTGGGAAGATATTTTGGATGATTTAAGGCTTGGAGAGTAAAGAATTCAAGCAATTGAGGGTTCATTCCATGTGCTGAATAAAGGAATATTGCATGCTTTGAATTTTACACCCCTACTTTATTTACACCCCTACTTTATTTAAATACATATTTTCAGTTTTTAAACAACAATACATGTATTTTTACACGCTTTTTCACCCATATGTATTTCCAAAAAAAATGAAAACTTTTGTTTAAACACACATACCAAATGGACCCTGAGTTTTGGAAATAACTAGTCAAATCTTGATCGGATAAATTTTTACAATTAGAGAAATCGCAAAATGGTTATAAAATTCGCAGTCAAAGAGGCAAGTGTTGATGACAATTTGGGGGATTGAGTGCTGATTGGAACTTAGAGCCAGAGTTCCATATTGACCCTTAAACCTAGGGTACACATCTTGATTTTTTATTTATTTTTTTAAATTTTTAATGTGATTTTGACATTTTTCTGATCAATCAATTTTGAGTTCCTTCTGATTTTGGAACCTAAAACAATCAAAATGTCTACTTCCATCAATGTGAACGTATCAATTTTTGGGCGGTTGTTATTCTGACTAGTGATAAGGAACACAAATAACCCCAACACATACTTGTTTAATGTCTATTTAAGAATAACTTATTTAGTTTTTTATTGAAAATATTTTGTTAAAAGTGTGTTAAAGTATACTTTCAGTTTTTACTAATGTATACTCTTAGCAAAGAAACAATGAAAAAGAGATTTCATTTGTATCCCGGTAAGTTTTATCTTTCATATTACAATAAATAGGAATATGGTGGAATTGTGACAATTACACCCTAAGGAGACAGAAAATGAAAACGGTTTGATATGATTAGGAAAGATGTGGCAGAATCAATACAAACCAGTTGGTGCAACATGGAAATATCTTTGCTAGGGATGTGTGAAACAAAAAATTATTAGGTACTCCCAGAGTATCATAAATGCGTACTCTCCCCTCTTATTTAAATAGTGGGTATCATTTCCATCGAAGAAAAAAAAAATAGTGGATATCTGTAACGACCCAAGGAAAAGCTCTAGCCACATCTGCGCTATACCTCAAAAGAATTAGTCACAATTGAGGTTCCTTGTAGTTGTTAATAAAGCCCAATTCAACCCAGTAAATACCCGATGTGAGACTCATCACACACCCATACACATCACAAAATCAATCAATCAAATTGGGGTATCACAATCTCCCCCACTTAAATCCCTAAAGTCCACGTTAGGGCCCACTTTGTGGGGTAGTTTCTCCGAGCCCACACGAATTACCGGGCCGGCTCTGATACCATATGTAGCGACCCAAGGAAAAGCGCTAGCCACATCTGTGCTATACCTCAAAAGGACTAGTTACAATTGAGGCTCCTTATAGTTGTTAATAAAGCCCAATTCAACCCAGTAAATACCCAATGTGGGACTCATCACACACCCACACACATCACACAATCAATCAATCAAATTGGGGCATCACAAGCCTCACTTAAATTTAATTTTATTGCTTCTAAAGTGAAATTGATGAATTATTTAATTTATTTTGAAGGTGATATTATTTTATATTATGATATTTACAAAGAAAATAAATAAAAGATGTAACGTGAGAGTTATCTTTGTGGATTATTCATATTTAACTTTTAGTCTCCTTATCAATTAAGGAAAAGGATAAGAGACTAAAACCTATTTGGATTAGGAGTTTAAGTGTTATTGGAATTCTTTAGAGTTTTAGCCCATCTAAACAACCTTGATTTGAGTTTAATTGGGAATTAAAGTCTTGGAAGCCTATTTAAGTTTTAGTGGGTCTTAAACTTTAGCCCAAGTAGGAGTGTTATTTAAGAGTACTAATTGGAGTCGGATTGATCTTCCTAGACTGAATTGGAGTGTTATTTTAGAGGTTTATATACTGGGTCTTTTAAGTCAATCACGTGAAAGGTAGAGTGTTTAGCGTATAAAAGATTAAGAGAAGAGAATTAGGGTTTCTCAAAATTGAAGGGATAGAAGACCGTGGCACTGCTAGGGGCAGCCAGCGAATTCGCTATATTGAGGTAAACATCAATATATGCACGCCTTATTGATATCTTTGAACACATATTTGATTAAGGAACCTTCGTCTCTAGGCTGCTTGGAAATATTAGAATTATACTAACAGTTGCATAAGAATAGAAGTTATCATGGAAGTGTTATTATAGACATGCCTTATTTTATTTGATTTTGAAATTGATCCTCATATATGTACTTGGAGTAACATCACATCCTACACAGGTTAAGCACTAGTAGATGTTTTATTGCTGGGATTTACGCAGATTGGTAGTGGTGCTGACTTTATGAACCTGGTAATCTATAACATGGTTTCGAGTTCCAAAATTATTGTCAATGCATGATACAGGTTACTAGGTCCTAATCCTATGGGTAGAAATAACTTTGTAAACTTATAGCATCCTTTCTATGTCTTACGGGTGGGAATCTTATTGGATGCTATAT